>NW_026652283.1:48870835-48908132 GCF_009828535.3 Hylobates moloch
CGAGTTAATGGGTGCAGCACACCAACATGGCACATGTATACATATGTAACAAACCTTCACATTGTGCACATGTACCCTAAAATTTAAAGTGTAATAATAATAAAATTAAATTAAATTAAAGGAGAAACATATGAACTATAACAAACTGAGTTTTTTAACCACTTATCTAGTTGAGAGGCAGAGTTCGGTTTAGCTTCAAGTCCAAGGTTTCTCATTTACTGGTTATCACTGGCTAACGACAGCAGTTTAATTTCTCACTTTCCTAGTCTGTAAAACTGATATTACACATACCTACCCCCTACTTCACAGATATGTTTTGAAAATCAAATTAAAAAAAGATATAAATCACCAAGTACAGATGGCAGTCCTTAATAAATATTTGTTTAGTTCCCTTGGTTTAAGACCTTTAAAAAATATACTAAGGTCGGATGAAGAGAGAAAAAAAAAAAAAACGTCTTCTCGCTTCACAAAAAAACCTGTAAACTTTCATATACTATACAAATTAGAGGAGAATACATTATCTTCCATCAGGCCCCTCAGCTTGAATGCAACATACCAAGATTTAAGATATAACTTAAACAATGCTGCATTTCACTGAGATGATTTTGTTTAAATATTCACATAAATACCCTACTTATCATATTAACTCTTAATTAAGACAGCTAACCATAGTTTCTAGATTAAGTTGGTTGCATTTGAAAGCTAGAAGATGGAGAATTATTCAATCTTTGAGTCAAAAATGAACTGTTTGTGAATGACAAAAGATAAGGCATTGGGAAAGAAACTAAGGCTCATCTTTGGAACCAATAAATTTGCATTTAATAAAAGAGGTTTAAACTCCATTGAAATATAAGATGCTCAAAACCATTGCAGGCAATTGCTACCTCGATCCACTTTCTAACATTATACTTATCACCCCTTGCAGTAGCAGTTTAGGAGCTGGTCCTAGTCACCTGAGCTCCATGTAATATTAGTTGGTTAACCAAGTAATAAACAAAAAGGCAGGCCATTATAATAGAAAACATCTTATTTAAAAAAATTTAAGAGTATCCATTTGAAAATCAGATTTCACTATGGAAACATTAACTCTGAACTGAGCAACTATTTCTTTCTTCTTGAGTACTGTGGGTACAACCAAGATGTTTCTCTCATCCTTTTCATTTGTATGTCTCTTGGCTGCAAGTACAGATAGACTTGCTGATAGCAACAATCCTGTTAGATTTCTCATCTCCTATATCCAAATAGAAATAGGCTTTACATTACTTTTGCTGGCCCTTCGATGTGATTTTTCTTTCATGCAGTCATTCAACAAAATGTGATTGAACAACTAGGCCATGGGATACAGAGGTAAACAACTAGAATAGCAATCTGCACTAGGGATGCAGATTTAACAACTAGGCCACGGGATGCAGAAGTAAACAAGGCCCCAAATCACTGACCAGTAGAAAGCGGTAAGATAGTCACTGATAATTCAGTTTGTTAAGTGCTATAATAAAGATATGTCCAGTTTGTGATGCCATGGATATAAAAATGAAGAAATGACCCTTCCCTAGAAGAGCCTACATGGAATATGCTAAACATGAGTCAATCAATAGATATTGTACTGTAATTGTTGACTTGTCTGTCCCACGATCAATAGTCAGGGTAAGCTCCTTGAGTTCAGAAATCCTGATTTATCTCACTCTCATGTCCAGTACTTTCATGAAGTTCATCTACAAATATAGCAAAATGCACTTTCTTGAAAATCTCCTTAGTAGCTTTATTGAGGTATCATTGACATAAAAAATTTATATATTTAAGGCATAACGATGTTTTGATATATATATACACTATAAAATGATGTCACTCAAGCTAATTAACATATCCATCACCTCTACATAGTTACCATTTGTGTTTGTGTCTGTTGAGAAGATTTAAGACCTGTCTTCTTAGCAAATATTAATTATACAACACAGTTTATTAACTATCATCACCATGTTGTACACTAGATGTCCAGAAGTTATTCATCTTTCATAGCTGAAACTTTGTATCCTTTGATCAATATCACCCCATTTCCTTCTCCTCTCAATCCCTGGCAACCACCATCCTACTTCTATGAGTTTGACTATTTGAGATTCTCATATGAGTGAGATCATGAAGTATTTTTCAGTGTCTTGCTTATTTTGCTTAGCAAAATGCCATAAAACTCCATCCATGTAGTCATAAATGGCAGGATTTCCTTCTTTTATTAAGGCAGAATAGTATTCCTGTGTATATATATACTACATTTTACTTTCCATTCATCCATTGGTGGACACTTAGGTTAATTCCATATCTTGGCTATTGTAATACTGTAATGAACACAGTAATATGGCTATCTCTTTACAATTCTGATTTCAATTCCTTGTGAAATTATTGGATCACATGATAGTTCTATTTTTAATTTTTTGAGTCACCTTCATACTGATTTCCATAATGGCTATGGAAAAACACTTGTTATCTTTTGTCTTTTTGATAGTAGCCATTCTAACCTGTGGGAGGTGATATCTCATTGTGGTTTTGATTTGCATTTCCCCTGATAATTAGAGATGTTGAGCAAGTTTTCGTATTCCTGTTGGCCTTTTGAATTCCTTCTTTTGAGGTCCTTTGTCTATTTTTAAATTGCTATTTGTAATTTTGGTATTAAGGTGTATGAGTCCCTTATATATTTAGGATTTAACTCCTTATTGAATATATGGTTTGCAAATCTTTTTTCCTCATTCTGAATATTGTCTTTACATTTTGTTGATTGTTTGCTATACAGAAGCTTTTGAGTCGGGTGTAGCCTCAACTGTTCATTTTTGCTTTTGTTGTCTGTCCTTTTGTTATCATATCCAAAAATACTATTGCCAAGACCAATTTCAAGGAGATTTTCCTTATGCCTTCTTCTACGGTTTTGTTGTTTCAAGTTTTACATTTAAGTCAATCCATTTTGAGTTGATTTTGTATATGGTATAATGGTCCAATTTTATTTATTTTTTTGGCACTTGGATATACAGTTTGCCAAACATCATTTTTTTTTATTATACTTTACGTTTGGGATACATGTGCAGAATATGCAGGTTTGTTACATAGGTATACACATACTGTGGTGGTTTACTGGATCCATCAACCCGTCATCTACATTAGGTATTTCTTCTAATGCTATCCCTCCACATCCTCCACCCCCCGACAGGCCCTGGTGTGTGATGTTCCGCTTGCTGTGTCCATGTGTTCTCACTGTTCAACTCCCACATATGAGTGAGAACATGCAGTGTTTGGTTTTCTGTTCCTGTGTTAGTTTGTTGAGAATGATGGTTTCCAGTGTCATCCATGTCCCTGCAAGGACATGAACTCATCCTTTTTTATGGCTGCATAGTATTCCATGGTGTATATGTGCCACATTTTCTTTATACATTCTATCATTGATGGGCATTTGAGTTGGTTCCAAGTGTTTGCTATTGTGAACAGTGCTTCAGTAAACATACATGTGCCTGTGTCTTTATAGTAGAATGATTTATAATCCTTTGGGCCTATACCCAGTAATGGGATTGCTGGGTCAAATGGTATTTCTGGTTCTAGATCCTTGAGGAGTTGCCACACTGTCTTCCACAATGGTTGAACTAATTTACACTCCCACCAACAGTGTAAAAGCATTCCTATTTCTCTACATCCTCTCCAGCATCCGTTGTTTCCTGACTTTTTAATAATCGCCATTCTAACTGGCATGAGACGGTATCTCACTGTGGTTTTGATTTGCATTTCTCTAATCATCCATGTGATCGTGAGCTTTTATTCATGTTTGTTGGTCACATAAATGTCTTCTTTTGAGAAGTGTCTGTTCATATCCTTCGCCCACTTTTTGATGGGGTTTTGTTTTTTTCTTGTAATTTTGTTTAAGTTGCATAGATTCCGGATATTAGCCCTTTGTCAGATGGACAGATTGCGAAAGTTTTCTCCCATTCTGTAGGTTGTCTGTTCAGTTTGATGATAGTTGCTTTTATTGTGCAGAAGTTCTTTGGTTTAATTAGATCCCATTGTATATTTTGGCTTTTGTTGCCATTGCTTTTGGGGTTTTAGTCATGAAGTATTTGCCCAGGCCTATGTCCTGAATGGTATTGCCTAGGTTTTCTTCTAGGGTTTTTATGGCTTTAGGTCTTACGTTTAAGTCTTTAATCCATCTTGAGTTAATTTTTGTATAAGGTATAAGGAAGGGGTCCAGTTTCAGTTTTCTGCATATGGTAGCCAGTTTTTCCAACACCATTTATTAAATAGGGAATCATTTCCCCATTTCTTGTTTTTGTCAGGTTTTCAAAGATCAGATGGTTGTAGATATGTGGCATTATTTCTGAGGCCTCTGTTCTGTTCCATTGGTCTATATATCTGTTTTGGTACCAGTACCATGCTGTTTTCGTTACTGTAGCCTTGTAGTATAGTTTGAAGTCAGGTAGCAGGATCCCTCCAGCTTTGTTCTTTTTGCTTAGGATTATCTTGGCTATGCAGGCTTTTTTGGTTCCATATGAAATTTAAAGTAGTTTTTTCTAATTCAGTGAAGAAAGTCAATGGTAGCTTGATGGGGATAGCATTGAATCTACAAATTACTTTGGGCAGTATACTCATTTTTACTATATTGATTCTTCCTATCCATGAGCATGGAATGTTTTTCCATTTGTTTATGTCCTCTCTTATTTCCCTGAGCAGTGGTTTGTAGTTCTTCTTAAAGAGGGCCTTCACATTTCTTGTAAGTTGTATTCCTAGGTATTCAATTGTCTTTGTAGCAATTGTGAATGGGAGTTCACTCATGATTTGGCTCTGTTTGTCTATTATTGGTACATAGGAATGCTTATGATTTTTGCACATTGATTTTGTATCCTGACACTGTGCTTAAGTTGCTTATCAGCTTAAGGAAATTTTGGGCTGAGACGATAGGGTTTTCTAAATATACAATCATGTCATCTGCAAACAGAGACAATTTGACTTCCTCTCTTCCTATTTGAATACTCTTTATTTCTTTCTCTTGCCTGATTGCCATGGCCAGAACTTCCAACACTGTGTTGAATAGGAGTGGTGAGAGAGGGCATCCTTGCCTTGTGCTGGTTTTCAAAGGGAATGCTTCCAGCTTTTGCCCATTCAGTGTGATATTGGCTGTGGGTTTGTCATTAATAGCTCTTATTATTTTGAGATACATCCCATCAATACTTAGTTTATTGAGAGTTTTTAGCAAGAAGCGGTGCTGAATTTTATCAAAGGCCTTTTCTGTATCTATTGAGATAATCGTGGTTTTTGTCATTGTTTCTGTTTCTGTGATGGATTACGTTGATTGATTTGCATATGTTTTTATGGTATGTTTTTATGTTTAACGTAATTGATTTGCATATATTGAAGGTGACTTGATCATGGTGGATAAGCTTTTTGATGTGCTGCTGGATTCGATTTACCAGTTTATTTAGGATATTGGCCTGAAATTTTTTTTTCTGTTGTGTCTCTGCCAGGTTTTCATATCAGGATGATGCTGGACTCATAAAATGAGTTATAGAGAAGTCCCTCTTTTTCTCTTGTTTGGAATAGTTTCAGAGGTAATGGTACCAGCTCCTCTTTGTACCTCTGGTAGAATTCAGCTGTGAATCAGTCTGGACCTGGGCTTTCTTTCTGGTTAGTAGGCTATTAATTGTTGCCTCAATTTCAGAACTTGTTATTGGTCTATTCAGGGATTTGATTTCTTTCTGGGTTAGTCTTGGGTGTGTGTCTCTGTCTAGGAATTTATCCATTTCTCCTAGATTTTGTAGTTTATTTGCATAGAGGTGTTTATAGTATTCTCTGATGGTATTTGTATTTCTGTGAGAACAGTGGTGACATCCACTTTATCATTTTTTATTGTGTCTGTTTGATTCTTCTCTCTTTTCTTCTTTGTCTGGCCAGCCTTCTGTCTATTTTGCTGATCTTTTCAATAATCCAGTTCCTGGATTCATTGATTTTTTTGAAGGGTTTTTCATGTCTCTCTCCATTCAGTTCTGCTCTGATCTTATTTCTTGTCTTCTGCTAGCTTTTGAATTTGTTTGCTCTTGGTTCCCTAGTTCTTTTAATTGTGATGTTAGGGTGTCAACTTTAGATCTTTCCCACTTTCACCTGTGGACATTAAGTGCTATACATTTCCCTGTAAACACTGTTTTAGCTGTGTCCCAGAGATTCTGGTATGTTGTGTCTTTGTTCTTACTGGTTTTAAAGAACTTATTATTTCTGCCGTTATGTCCTTATTTACCCAGTAATCATTCAGGAGTAGGTTTTTCGTTTTTCCACATAGTTGTGCAGTTTTGAGTGAGTTTCTTAACACTGAGTTCTAATTTGATTGCACTGTGGTCTGAGAGAATGTTTCTTATTATTTCCACTATTTTGCATTTGCTGAGGAGTGTTTTACTTCCAATTATGTGGTCAATTTTAGAATAAGTGTGATGTGGTGCTGAGAAGAATGTATATTACGTTGATTTAGGTGGAGAATTGTGTAGACGTATATTAGGTCGGCTTGGTCCAGAGCTGAATTCAAGTCCTGAATATCTTTGTTAGCTTTGTGTCTCATTGATCTGACTAATATTGACAGTGGGGTGTTAAAGTCTTCCACTATTATTCTGTGGGAGTTTAATTCTCTTTGTGGGTCTCTAAGAACTTGCTTTATGAATCTCGGTGCTCCTGTATTGGGTGCATATATATTTAAGATAGTTAACTCTTCTTGTTGCATTGATCCCTTTACCATTATGTGATGCCCTTCTTTGTCTTTTTTGATCTCTGTTGGTTTAAAGTCTGTTTTATCAGAGACTAGGATTGCAAACCTTGCTTGTTTCTGCTTTCCATTTGCTTGGTAAATCTTCCTCCATCCCTTTATTTTGAGCCTACGTGTGTCTTTGCATGTGAGATGGGTCTCCTGAATACAGCACACCAATGTGTCTTGACTCTTTATCCAATTTGCCAGTCTGTGTCTTTTAATTGTGGCATTTAGTCATTTACATAACTCCATATGTAGAGAGAGAGACAGAGACAGAGTCAAATACAGGATAACATAACACTGTAATGATGGTGTGCAGATTACCCATAATCCTAAAAGCTAAAAAGACAAAAGCATTAAGAATTATAACCACAAAAATTAGATAACATATTCACCATATAAAAAGCAGTAAACTCTGACTTCAAGAACACAAAGTTGGCCAGGCACGGGTGGCTCACATCTGCAATCCCAGCACATCGGGAGGCCAAGGCAGGAGGATTGCTTGAGCTCAGGAATTTGAGACCAGCCTGGGCAACATTGTGAAATCCCCTCTCTACAAAAAATACAAAAATTTTTCAGGTGTGGTGGCATGCACCTGTAGTCCCAGCTACTTGGGTGGCTGGGTCAAATGGTATTTCTAGTTCTAGATCCTTGAGGAATTGCCACACTGTCTTCCACAATGGTTGAACTAGTTTACAGTCCCACCAACAGTGTAAAAGTGTTCCTATTTCTCCACATGCTCTCCAGCACCTGTTGTTTCTTGACTTTTTAATGATCGCCATTTTAACTGGTGTGAGGTGGTTTTGATTTGCATTTCTCTGATGGCCAGTGATGATGAGCATTTTTTCATATGTCTGTTGGCTGCATAAATATCTTCTTTTGAGAAGTGTCTGTTCATATCCTTCACCCACTTTTTGATGGGGTTGTTTTTTTCTTGTAAATTTGTTTAAGTTCTTTGTAGATTCTGGATACTAGCCTTTTGTCAGATGGGTAGATTGCAAAAATTTTCTCCCATTTTGTAGGTTGCCTTTTCACTTTGATGGTAGTTTCTTTTGCTGTGCAGAAGCTCTTTAGTTTAATGAGATCCTATTTGTCAATTTTGGCTTTTGTTGCCATTGCTTTTTGTGTTTTAGACATGAAGTCCTTGCCCATGCCTATGTCCTGAATGGTATTGGCTAGGTTTTCTTCTAGGGTTTTTATGGTTTTAGGTCTAACATTTAAGTCTTTAATCCATCTTGAATTAAATTTTGTATAAGGTGTAAAGAAGCGATCCAGTTTCAGCTTTCTATATATGGCTAGCCACTATTCCCAGCACCGTTTATTAAATAGGGACTCATATATATATATATATATATATACACACACACACATATATTCTATTATAATCTATTATGTATATATTCACATTTAATTATATAATCTATTATATATATACTTACATTTATCAGTAAGATTTATGCATTTGTATGCTATTATGTTTCTATTTAGCATGTTTTCTATTCCATTGGAAATAGAAAATATTCTATTCCATTGGAAAATATTTTAAAATTATTTCTTGTAATGGAGGGTTACTGGTGACCAACTCCTTCGGAGTTTATCTGGGAAATACTTTGTTCTTTTCATGTTTAAAGGACAGTTTTGCAGGGGATAGTTTTTTGTTTGTTTTCTTTTTCCTTTTAGTGCTTTGATTATATAAACCTATTCTCCTGGCCGCAAGGTTTGTTGAGAAATGAACTGATGGTCATATAGAGCTTCCCTTGTATGTGACAAATTGTTTTTCTCATAATGTTTTTAACATTCTTTGTCTCTGATTTTTGATAGTTTAATTATAATGTCTCTCAGTGTAGATTTATGTTCAACCTATTCAGGGTTTTATGGGTGTTTTGAGTCTGGATGTCTACTTCTTTTCCCAGATTTTGGAAATTTTCAGTTATTATATCTTTAAATAAGCTTTCCTCCTTGTTTTCATTTTCCCCTCTGGAATTCTCATTATGTATATACTGATTTACTTGATAATGTGTTACATAAATCCCCTATGCTTTCTTCACTCTTTTTCATTCCTCTTTTTTCTCCTGCAACTGGGTAGTTTCAAATAACCTGTCTTTGAGTACACTCTTTTCTTTTGCTTAATTGAATCTAATGTTGAAACTTTCTAATGTTTTCAGCTCAACTGTTAAATTCTTCAGCTCCAGAAATTGTTTCTTTTTTTATTTCAATAGGTTTTTGGGAGAATGGGTGGTGTTTGGTTACATGAATAAGTTCTTTAGTGGTGATTTCTGAGATTTTGGGGTACCTGTCATCCAAGCAGTGTACATTGTACCCAATGTATAGTCTTTTATCCCTTACCCCCCACCCCAATATTTCCCCTGAAACCAGTCCATTGTATCATTCTTATGACTGGGTAGTATTCCATACACACATACCACATTTTCTTTATCCACTTGTTGATTAATGGGCATTTGGGCTGGTTCCATATTTCTGCAATTGCAAATTGTGCTGCTTTAAACATCTGTGTGCAGGTACATTTTTCATATTATTACTTCTTTTCCTCTGGGTAGATACCCAGAATTGGGATTGCTGGATCAAATGGCAGATCTATTTTTAATTCTTTAAGAAATCTCCACACTGTTTTCCATAATGGTTGTACTAGTTTACATTCCCATTAACAGTGTTAAAGTGTTCCCTTTTCACCACATCCATGCCAACATCTATTATTTTTTCATTATGGTCATTCTTGCAGGAATGATGTAGTATTATTGCATTGTGGTTTTGATTTGCATTTCCCTGATAATTAGTGATGTGCATTTTTTCATGTTTGTTGGCCATTTGTATATTTTCTTTTGACAATTGTCTATTCATGTCCCTAGCCCACTTTTTGATGGGATTGTTTGTTCCGTTCTTGCTGATTTGGTTGAGTTCCTTATAGATTCTGGATATTAGTCCTTTGTTGGATATATAGATTGCAAAGATTTTCTCCCACTCTGTGAGTTGTTTACTCTGATGAGTATTTCTTTTGCTGTGCAGAAGCTTTTTAGTTTAACTAAGTCCCATCTATTTATCTTTGTTTTCGTTGCATTTGTTTTTGGGTTCTTGGTCATGAGGTCTTTGCCTAAGCCAATGTCTAGAAGTGGTTTTCCAATGCTCTCTTCTAGAATTTTTATAGCTTCACGTCTAAGACTTAAGTCTTTGATCAATCTTGCATTTATTTTTCTGTAAGGTAAGAGATGAGGATCCAGTTTTATTCTTCTACATGTGGCTTGCCAAGTATCCCAGCATCATTTGTTGAATAGGGTGTCCTTTCCCCACTTTATGTTTTTGCTTGCTTTGTCCTTCTTCGTCTTTACTGTTGCTTTAAGGTTTGTGTGATATGAGTAGCTACTCCTGCTCACTTTTGGTGTCCATTTGCATGAAATATGTTTTTCCTCCCCTTTACCTTATGTGAGTCTCTTGAGGACAGCATATACTGGTTGGTGAGTTCTTATCCATTCTACCATTCGGTATCTTTTCAGTGGAGCATTTAGGCCATTTACACTTAAAGTTAGTATTGATAAGTGAGGTATTATTCTAGTCATCATGCTATTTCTTGCCTGAATATTATGTTGTTTTCATTGTGTTACTGTTTTATAGATCCTGTGAGATTTATGCTTTAAAGATATTCTATTTTGGTGCATTTCAAGGATTTGTTTCAAGATTTAGAGCTCCTTTTATCAGTTCTCGTAGTGCTGGCTTGGTAGTGGCAAATTCTCTCAGCATTTTCTTGTATGAAAATGACTATTTTTCCTTCATTTATGAAGCTTAGTTTCACTGGATACAAGATTCTTGGCTGATAATTGTTTTGTTTCAGGAGGTTAAAGAGAGGACCCCAATCCCTTCTAGCTTGTAGGGTTTCTCCCAAGAAATCTGCTATTAATCTGATAGGTTTGCTTTATAGGTTACCTGATGTATTTGCCTCATAGCTCTTAAGATTTTTTCCTTAGTTTTGCCTTTAGATAACCTGATGAGTATGTGCCTAGGCAATGATCTTTCCGTGATTCATTTGCCAAGTGTTCTTTGGGCTTCTTGTATTTGAATGCCTAGATCTCTAAAAAGGCTGGGGGAGTTTTCCTCAATTATTCCCTCAAACATGTTTTCCAAACATTTAGATTTATCTTCTTCTTCAGGAAAACCAAATATTCTTAGGTTTGGTCATTTAATGTAATCCCAAACTTCTTGGAGGCTTTCTTCATTCTTTTTTAAATTCTTTTTTCTTTGTGTTTGTCAGATTGGGTTAATTTGAAAGTCTTGTCTACAAGCTCTAAAGTTCTTTCTCCTATTTGTTTGATTCTATTGCTAAGACTTTCCAGTGCATTTTGCGTTTCTCTTAAGTGTGTCCTTGATTTCCAGAAATTGTGACTCTTTTTAGTTTATGCTATCTATTTCATTGGAAATTTTTCCCTTTGTATCTTGTATCAATTTTTTTTTAAGTTGGACTTCACCTTTCTCTTGTGTTGATTGGCTTAATAATTGACCTTCTGAATTTTTTTTTTTTTTTGAGATGGAATCTAGCTCTGTTGCCCAGGCTGGAGTACAGTGGTGCAATTTTGGCTCACTGCAAGCTCCGCCTCCTGGGTTCACACCATTTTCCTGTCTCAGCCTTCCCAGTAGCTGGGGCTACAGGTGCCCACCACCATGCCCAGCTAATTTTTTTTGTATTTTTAGTAGAGACGGGGTTTCACCGTGTTAGCCAGGATGCTCTCGATCTCCTGACCTCATGATCCGCCTGCCTCAGCCTCCCAAAGTGCTGAGATTACAGGCGCGAGCCACCGCGCTAGGCCCTAAGTTCTTTTTCTGGCAATTTAGAGGTTTTGTCTTGGTTTGGAGCCATCGATGGAGAGCTAGTGTGATCTTTTGGGGGTGTTAAAGAAACTTGTTTCATCATATTTCCAGAACTGTTTTTCTGATTCCTTCTCATTTGGGTAGACTATGTAAGAGGGAAGATCTGGGACTTAAGGGCTGCTGTTCAGATTTTGTCCCACAGGGGTGCACCTTTGATGTGATGCTCCCCCCTTTCCCCTACGGATGGGGCATCCTGAGAACCCAACTGTAGTGATTGTTACTTCTCTTCTGGATCTAACCACCCAGCAGAGCTACCAGCCTCCAGGCTGGTACTGTTGAATGTCTGCAAAGAATCCTGTGATGTGATCCATCTTCAGGTCTCTCGGCCATGGATACCAGCAGCTACTTCAGTGGAGGTAGCAGGGGAGTGAAGTAGACCCTGTGAGGGTCCTTGGTTGTATTTTTGTTAAGTTCACTGCTTTTGTGTTGGCCTCCAGCCAGGAGGTGGCACTTTCAAAAGCCTATCAGCTGGGGTTGTATGGGGAGGATCAGGTGGTAGGCGGGGCCATAGAGCTCCCAGGAGATTATGTCCCTTGTCTTTGGCTACCGGGGTGGGTAGAGAAAGATCATCAGGTGTGGGCAGGGTTAGGCTGTCTGAGTTCAGACTCTCCTTGGGCTGGGCTTGCTGCAGCTGCTGTGGGGGATGGGGTGTGGTTCCCAGGCCAATGAAGTTATGTTCCCAGGGGGAATATGGCTATCTCTGCTGCATCACACAGGGCATCAGGGAAGTGGGGGAAGGTCGGCAGCCACAGGCCTCAACCAGCTCCCACACGGCCCGCAGATCAAAAGGCTGGTCTCATTCCCACCATGCCCACCTGCCCCCCTCACCCAGTAGCACCGAGTTTATTTCCAGGCAGCTGGTGAGCAGGGCTGAGAACTTGCCCCAGGCTACAAGCATCACAACTGAGAAAGCAAGCAGACTCACAGTTCCTTGGCTGTCACAGGGAGCCTGCAGTGGAAGTCCACTTCCTTCAAAGGGTCTGTGGATTCTCTAGGCTTTCCTGGTATGTTCCTGTAGTAGTTCTAAGAGCAAGAGTCCATGCCGTGGGTCTCCACACACTGCTCTACCTGTCGAAGTGGAAGCTCCAAGTTAGTCCTGCCTCCTAGCCACCATTTTCCCCCATTGCTTCTTTTTTTATGTTTACGGGTTTTTTGAATCTCTTTGTTGAAGTTGTCATTTTGTCCCCATTTTCCTAATTTTGTTATATTGTTTACCTGTGTTGTCTTGCAGCTCACCAAGCTTCTAAAGGAAAATTATTTGGTAGCTAACTCATGAATACCCATTTCTTTGGGGTCAGTTACTATAAGTTTGTGTTCCTTTGATGGTGTCATAGTTTTCTGAATTTTCATCCTTCTTTTATCTTTGCATTGGTGTCAGTGCATTTGAAGCAGCACTTACCTCTTCCAGACCACCTTTGGTAAGAAAAGTTCTTCACTGACAGGGGGAGCAGAAGTATGCTGTGACACGGAGTCTAGTGGCATGTGAGGTGCCAACTGCTGTAAGCTGTCACAGCTCTGTGTCCAGGAGGGACAGGAGTGGTGGCACAGGAGCTGAAGTAGCCAGGGTCCACAACATTTGGCAACTATTTAGTCCTCAGCTGTGAATGCGGTGGGGGTTTTGTGGTGCCCACGAGGGCTGCTGGGGTCCTTAGTGGTGCCACTGGGTATAGCAGCAAGTGCACCTGCAAAGATAATGCCAAAGTTGGCAGTAAAGACTGGGGAGAGCTAGGGGTGCACACAACAGGAGGGTTGGTGGCAAGTGTGCCTGTGGCACTAATAACCAAGACCAGCAGCAGGTGTATATGTGGTGGCAAGAGGTGGCCATGGGCAGGCATATGTGCAGCAGTGCAAACCACCAGTGAGTATGTGCCCGCAACAACCAAAGCCAATAGCAGGCATACGTGCAGTGGTGAGAGCTGGGTAAGGGCATGCACGCAGTGGTGCAAATAAGCAGTGCTTGCATGCACTGTGATTAACAGCCAGGGCCAGTTGTGTGCATGCACATGCCCATGAGAATTGGTCACAGATGAATGTGGTGGTTAAAACTGGGTCTAGTGGGTCAGTGCCAACTGCAGGCATGCATGCAGTGACTGCACTGGTTCCCAGGGTTTGGGTGCCCACAGAGGCACTGGCTGGGGCAACTCCACTGGAGGTAAAAATAGCCTAGTCAGCTGGCGTCCATGAAGGAGAAAGCCAGGAGTCCATCTGCGGTGAAAGCCATGGGAATTCCAAGCCAACTGGGAGGTCCTCATTGGAGAGGGGTGCTGGGGTCATCTGAAGACCAGGCCGCTATGAACCATGGTATCCCCTGCCACATAGCTGACACAATGCCCTCTGTCCTTCTTTATTCCTAGCTGCTTCCAGATATCTCAGCTATGCCAGTCTTCCCAGGGATTTGAGTGGGATAAAACCAATGTGGATCTTTTGGGCAGTACCCACAAAGTCTGAAGAGGCTGGACACTCACCTTGCTCTCATTTTCACCTGAGGGTAACACTTGGTAATGAGCTGTGCCGGCCTGGCGGATGACATAAAGATAAAATGAGACTTCTTCATACCCATTCTGTGTGGTTTTTCTTGTTTTTGTTGTTGTTGTTTTGGTTTGGTTTTGCTTTGCTTTTTTGCTCTACTATGCTTCCGCAGCTTCTTATCTGGACACCAAAGCCCTCCCACAGCTATTTCCATTCCTGGATGTCTATCAAATTGTTGTTCGTGGGGTTGAGGGCCAGAGTCTCCTACTCTACCATCTTGTTGATAACATTCCCTTCTTGAATATCGTATATGTTTTTCCCCTCAAAAGCAGAAGTAATTTGGTAATGAGAGTAATGTTAATTTACCGTTAAGTAATGTTAATGTTAAGTAACTTTACTAACTTTTAGAGAACAGTGTATCAGCTGATATCTGTTCTGTGTTAGCTTATTTCCTTCTTACTTCACAAACCTTAGTAAGTGGATTTTCTAAGGCTTATGCTATCCAAGACAGCTAGAAAAAGTATCAACTGATTTCAATTATTATCCCTCAATTAAATGCCAGTCTCTCCCCAACCCCCATATACACACACAAACTCTGATTGAGAACTGTGTTTTTGTTTATCTCTGGGTTATCATTCAATGTCTTGCAGATTGCCTGGAATATTTTGTGAATGGGTGAATAGTCACAAGTACTGATTATCTGAGGAAACATCATATAATTAAACTCAAAGTATATCATTCAGTGATAATAAACACATAAACTTTAACAAAATTTTGGATTTTCTCTCTTACCTCTTCATTTTGTACATTGAAACTACAGCTAGTTAGGAGGATTTCTTCCTTAATTATTATTATTTTGAGCTCTGTCACCCAGGCTGAAGTGCAGTGGCACAACCTTGGCTCACTGCAGCCTCCAACTCCCAAATTCAAGTGGTTTTCCTACCTCATCCTCCCGAGTAGCTGGGTCTACAGGTGCATGCCATTACGCCTGGCTGATTTTTGTATTTTCAGTAGAGACAGGGTTTCACCATGTTGGCCAGGCTGGTCTCAAATACCTGACTTCAGATGATCTGTCCACCTCGGCCACCCAAAGTGCTGGGATTACAGGCGTGAGCCACTGCATCCGGCTGTCTATCTTATTTTTAAAAGGGCTGCCCTCAAACTATCTCACTACCACCAGAGCCTCCTTAATTAGCAAAACATTCAATTACTTGAGGTCCAGCGCTCTCAGGGTGCCTATTATGGTCACATATAAAGTAGGACAAAAAGTAGAACTTTCATTTTTTATCTGACTTCGTTATTTTTATCTGACTTCAAAATGTGTTTTGTATTATTGAGTTCTCCCAAGTTCTAGATCTTTATTCTTAACTGACTCTGGATATTTTAAACTCCACCTCCACCCTTGTAAAATCTGATCAATATTTAGTTTATTCCACCTTGTTTTCCTATTCTCAAAAGTCCTTTCAATCTTTCAACATTCAGGTCAATGGTCACCTCTTCTAATGCTGCTCTAGACATTTTTGTAGTTCTCTTACTGCATTAGTCATATTCTACCATAGCATTTGCAACCTTGCACACCACTTCTAGCTAAAGCACTTGGAGGAGTTTCCTGAACAATCATGCTCCCTCCCATTTTCATGCCTCTGCATGTTCTGTTTCATCAAGCTAGAAGGCCTTTATCCCCATTCTTGCATTTTCATACCATAGAAGTTACCAAACCACTGCAAATGTTTAAATACACTGTTTTTGTTTTCATACTTTTAAAGATACATTTTTATATACCCTCTATTTCTAACATAGCTCCTAATATATATGTGATGAATATATTGATGAGGCTTGAATGCATAACTTGCCTAAGATCCTAAGGTAAGATAAAGATCAACACAGTTGATCTTTGTAAAATGTCACGTTCACTTTGAAAAACAATTTGGTAGTTCTTCAAAATGTTGAACGTAGTTTCCATAGGACCCAGCAAGTCAACTCCTAGATGTATACTCAAGGGAAATAAAATCATATGTCCACACAAAAAATCTGTATACAAGTGTTCAGAGCAGCATTTCAGAATACCTAAAAAGTGGAAACAACCAAAATATCTACCAACTGAATGGATAAACAAAATGTGGTATATTCATATGATGGATTATTATTTAGTAATAAAAAGGAATGAAGTATTCATACATGTTACAACATGCATGAACTCTCAAAATATTTTGCTAAGTGAAAGAAGCCAGATACAATAGGTCACATGTTGTATGATTCCATTTATATGAAATGTCCAGAATAGGTATGGAGACAAAAAGCATATAGTGGTTTCCAGGAGTTGTGGAGAGGAGGTAGTGGGAAGTGATCACTGATGGTTACAGGATTTCTTTTGGGAGTTATAAAATATTCTATAATTAGTGAGTGGTTATTGTTGCACAACTCTGTGAATATAGTAAAAACCACTTAATTGTATACTTTTTCAGAGTGAATTATATCTCAATAAAGCTATTATTAGCAAATGAACACAATAATGAAAATTCTCTATTTGTTCCAGATTTTTAATCAGGGGCTTAATCTTTGGAAGTCAGAAAACAACTCTGCCTGCCTAGGACTTCCTGATCGTACATATTAATTGTACAATTATGAAATGTCAAAGGATCATTCTAAATTAACGCTTTTATCACCTTATCGGTGAAAAAACTGAGCTCCAAGAAGCATAAATGACTTAAATAAGATTATATAACTAGCCAGTAGAACCAAGGAAGTCTCATTCCAATGATTCATCTTTTTTTGTTGATTTTGACATTTTCCTAAATCCCCAGGTTTTTTATGATTTAAAGAAAAAAACTGAAAAGTAAAAAGAAAAGCCTATTTATCTTTCATATTAACTCCAATAATTATTTCTAGATTTGTGGGAAATACAGGAAAAAAAAGGCTAAGAGTATAAACAACTGCACCTTTCTGCTCCTCTGAATGAGAAAAGACAACTATTAGTACTTAAAGGTTTTACTCTTTAAAAATAGTAACAGCATAAGCACTCATAGTAGTAGTTACAGCAACATGGACCACTCTTTCCTCCTTAGGGAATAGAAGATAATCAGACACTTAGCAAAGATGCTATTAGTATATGGGAATTTGCCCCCAACTTTCAGAAAGACACTAAACTTAATCCATAGGAAACATCTTTCAGAATATTAGTTTCTAAAGTTTCCCTTTCAGCCCTATTTTTGCAGCCTTTTTGACAGCCAATGGCAGACACAGGTGCAATAAGTAATTTCTGTGGTACTTATTCACTCAGGAGATTTTGGTGATAGTAAAACATTTTCTTTGAAAGTCATGTTTGTTCTTTTCACCAAACAGCAACTCTTAAAAGATTTTTCATTTCTTTTCCCACGGAAAAACAATGAGGATATAATTTTTTTTAAAAGAGCATTATTCAATGTTGACCTTCAAAAGCTGATTGTAAAATACCTCATCATATAATCTACAGCCAGAGAGTAACTCAGTAATTGTGTAGTCCAGCATTTCCACAACCTAGGTATCCACATGTACCTTAGGATGACATTGGCAGGTAGTGTGAGGAGCTAGGGGAATGGGGGGTGGTGGCAAGAATAACAAATAGTGGTACATGCTAAATTTAGTTTAGAAAATTCTGGGTTAATTCAATAAATATTTAACGAACATCAATTACATGCCAGGCTCTTTACTAGATGCAGAGTAAGACAGATTTATACCAGAATGTTCTTAAAGCCTCTAACAGGCTAGTGTTCACAATGAGCATGGTGACCATATATCCTAGTTTGCTGTAGACAGCCCCAGTTTACAGGTGCTATTCCAGCATTAAGATCATCTCTTTTTACTTCTATAATCCTACATATGACTCTCTAAAAGGTGTGTGTGTGTGTGTGTGTGTGTGTGTGTATGTGTGTAGCAAACAGATTTTCCTAAACTTAGATGGCCAATTACATACTTATATCTACATTCCTGCAATCATCTCCTAAAACAGTGATCTCAGTCCACAGAACATAGTTTGGGGTCTACTACATTCTCATCATTTGATAGCTGAGGAAACAAAGGATCTGAGAATTCAACAGACTCAGCTAGAAAATGGCAGACATGGGATACTAAAGCCTAGGACTCCTGGCTCATAGAGATAGCTCTAATGCCCTTTCTGATACATCACAGACTGTGATACTAAAGCACCCTTAACATGATGTTAACAAGTTCTACTACAAAAATAAGTCACCAAGTTTCACATTTTAATTTCACTTTAAAGGAAGTTCATTTTGTTCTTTTTCAATCATAACTGTAAAATTAATAAAAAACAGAGTCAATGAGAAAATATTATCTTTTAGTCAACTCTTCAAGACTATAAGCCCAGTTCACTTATTCCTACTCTCTCCTTTCCCTCCCCTCACTCTCTATTAAATATAAAGTAGCTGATTTCTTTATATCTTCATAGTATCATTGACTTCACAGGTGTGTGTTGGGGTGGGGAAGGAGAAGTTAATTCTATCCATCAATCAACATTTTCAGTGTCTACCACAAAGCGTTCTGCTATAATATTTTACCCTCATTGTGGTTCCAAGTGTTTTTTTTTAAAGTGAGGATACTATAATAGTGTCTTGGGCCATATGGTACTTACACAAATTCCAAGCAGTCAAATTACAATATAATTCCATTATTATTTTTAGGTTTCTATAAGCTTACTGACAGAGGCCATTTTCTGATTCTGGTTGCACCAAAAGGTATGGCCCTAGAAAAAAAATCATGCAAAGAATTTTATCTTTAAAAATTAGTTATTCAAATTTTCGATCATCCATGGTGGCCACTGATATTTCTAGCTAACTGCTATGCATTTTAAGCAACTGAAATAGTTCTTCCAGAGAAAAAGGAGTGAATGATCATATAGTCTTTAAAAAGAAAGCCTATGAGCTAAGAAATATAATAGCCTGTTCTGAAAAAGGAAAAAGTAGAAAATGTTAGTGAAAACAGGGTTTAAACCCTTGGGAAATTCATTTCTGTATAGGATATCATTTTGTTCATCACCAAGAAAAGGTAGTCAATATTAATTAAATCTTACACAGGCAAGATAACCAGTTAAGTAGATGAAAAGAAAATTGCAAGATGAGTAAGGCAAAAAAAACATTTCTAGAAGGAACTATTCTTGGATTTGCAGATGTAATATGAGATGTACATGTAACAGAATATGCTTGTCACATATTGGAAGTTGTGATGTGACAGGGCTCTAATGTTTGCAACACAGCAGACTCTTCTGTAATAATTATTTTAAAAGGCTTGCCTATGATAATTTACCATTTGAAGTAATGAACTTATTCAAGTATAACTATTGTACTTAGTTATAATCTCATTTTTAAAAAAAAGGAATACAGATATTGATCACATCAAACATTTTCATTGAGAAGTTTACACGGACACTCATGAGGTTTATCATGGATGGTCTCAGAAGCTTTCATGTGTATGTGAAGCAGAACTACAGGCCTTTTTGTATAAGTTCCTGTACATCTTGTCCATGCTGTTCTCAAAGATGGGTCGGTGGGATTTTCCCTTACAAGAGACTGCCTTGTTGGACCAGTATTCACCGTCATCCAAATGGAAAGTGCCACGTGGCTGCTGACATGAGCTATAAAAAGGGATATAAAAGGTTCAAAACAATAATGAAACAAAATTAGAGATAGTGCTATGTAAATCAAGTATTTATTGAGTACTCTATGGCTATTTAATACTCTGCTGGGGCTGTGAAAAATAAAACACAGTAAGGCCTGTGCTTTCAGAGGGACATTTTAAAAGCGGAAGCAGAGGTACCTGTGTAAAACTGGTATAAAACAGTAAAATGAAAATTTTGTGTTAGAGTGAAAAAGGAATTCAGAGAACAGACACAGGTACAGCATAATAAAAGCAGAATATAATAAAAGCAGTTCTTATACTGGCCTGGTATGGCCAGTATAAGAACACACAGCCCAAGGCACAGTGGCTCACGCCTATAATCCCAGCACTTTGAGAGGCTGAGACAAGCAAATTACCTGAGGTCGGGAGTTCGAGACTAGCCTGACCAACATGGAGAAACCCCATATCTACTAAAAAATACAAAATTAGCTGGGCGTGGTGGCGCTTGCCTATAATCTCAGCTACTCGGGAGGCTGAGGCAGGAGAATCACTTGAACCCGGGAGGCAGAGGTTGCAGTAAGCTGAGGTCATGCCATTGCACCCCAGCCTGGATAACAAGAGCAAAACTCCATCTCAAAAAAAAAAAAAAAGAATGCATAATTGCTAAAAGTCAGGCATACCTGAAACTGAATTCCAGCTCAGTCCTTTATAAGCTGTGAGACCTTGGGCAATTTATTTAACTATCCAGAGTCTCAGCTTCCTTAACTTTAGTTTTACAGGATTGTTTTAAAATTTAAACACAGACGTTATTAAATCTGAGACACTAAACTAGGTACTTTATGAATACATCTTACAACACATAGAAGTTGGTAGATATAGAAATTAAGACTCAGTGAAGTTAAGTGACTTGCCTAAGACTGCTCAGCTAGTAAGTGGCAAAACGAAAAAGACAACGTGTGTGCTCTAAGACCCTTTCTACCATGCCATGCTGCTATTGCCCTCAAGGAGTAGAAAATTAGGCTAACTATGAACATTTGTGGAAAATGGAAACAAGGCAGAAGAGTTTGAAGTGAAAGGATCAACTGTAGCCTTGAAGGTCTTAAGGAAAAAAGAAGGTGGGAGAGAGAGAGAGAGAGCCAGCACGTGCAAGAGAGCACTCACGTAAGTGAGAGGAAGCCCATAGGAAGCTAATGAAATAGACTAAGATTGGGCTAGCTGTGATGAAGATAGAAAAGAAAAGGTAACTGTTTCTTAAGGATTAATAGCACTTTTTCTGTTATCAGTGTTATAATCTTACTAACATAAACATTTAATTCTGGAATTACATTTTTTATGGATAAAATGTTGAATTTATTTTCTTATATAAATAATTGACCGGCCCGGCACGGTGGCTCACGCTTGTAATCCCAGCACTTTGGGAGGCCGAGGCGGGTGGATCACGAGGTCAGGAGATCGAGACCATGGTGAAACCCTGTCTCTACTAAAAATACAAAAAATTAGCCAGGCGTGGTGGCGGGCGCCTGTAGTCCCAGCTACTCGGAGAGGCTGAGGCAGGAGAATGGCGTGAACCCAGGAGGCAGAGCTTGCAGTGAGCCGAGATTGCGCCACTGCACTCCAGCCTGTCTCAAAAAAAAAAAAAAAAAAAAAAAAGACCTTCTTCAAGGTCAATGAAATACTTTTTATAGATTAGACCTTCCAGGCCTGTTAGAGATTGTAATAAAGAAGAACTAACAAGAAGTCTACTCAAAATATAATGAAAAATTAAAGACATGAGAAAACCCATTTTATAAGACTAGCATTACCCTGGTACCAAAACCAGACAAAATAACAACAAAAATAAACTACAGGCTAATATTCCTGATGAACATATGCAAAAATCCTCAACAGAATATTAGAAAATTGAATTCAAAACACATGAAAAAGATTATTCACCATGATCAAATGGTATTCATTCCAGGGATGCAAGGATGGTTCATCACGGGCAAATCAATAAATGTGATACATAATATCAACAGAATCAAAAACAAAAAAAATGTATAATCATTTTAATGGGTGCTGAAAAAGCATTCAATACAATTCAACATCCACTCATAATAAAACCCCTCCATAAACTGGGCATAGAAGGAACATACCTCAAAATGATAAGGGCCATATACAACAAACTCACAGCTAATATTATACTGAATGGGAAAAAGATCTGAAACAGGACAAAGATGCCCACTTTCGCCACCTATATTCAACATAGTAATGGAAGTCCTAGCCAAAGCAATTAGGCAAGTGAAAGAAATAAAGGGGATCCAAACTGAAAAAGAAGAAGTTAAATTATTCCCTTCCACAGAAAACATGATGTTATATTTAGAAAAACATAAAGACTCCACCAAAAATTAAAATGAATAAACACATTTAGTAAGGTTGCAAAATAAAAAATTAACATGCAATAATCAACATTTCTGTATTCCAACAGTAAACAATCTGCAAAAGAGATCAAGAAAGCAATCCCATTTCCAATACTAAAAGAAAAAAAAAAAAAGCCAGAAAAGTGAAAGACTGCTATGACAAAAACTATAAAATACTGATGAAAGAAACTGGAGAACACAAGAAAATGGAAAGATATTCCATGTTCATGGATTGAAAGAACCAATATTGTTAAAATGCCTATAATACCCAAAGCAATCTAGAGTCAGTGCAATCTCTATCAAAACAGTAATGACATTCTACACAGAAATAATAACAAAAAAATCCTAAAATGTATTTGGAACCACAAAAAAACAAAAAAAACAAAAAAACTAGAACAGCCAAAGCAATCCTGAGCAAAAAGAACGAAGTTGGAGGCATCACATAACCTGACTTGAAATTAAACTGTGACGCTATAGTTACCAAAATAGCATAGTATTGGAATAATAACAGACAAATAGACTAATGGAACAGAATAGAGAATGAAGAAATCCACATATTTACAGTAAACTCATTTTTGACAAAGGCACCAAGCACATACATTGGGGAAAGGACAGTCTTTTCAATAAATGGTACTGGGAAAACTGGATATTCATAGGCAAAAAAATAAAAATAATGCCTATATCTCACCATATACAAAAATCGAACTAAAATGGATTAAATACTTAAATGTGAGACCTGAAAGGATGAAACTATTGAAGAAAATATTGGGGAAATGCTTCAGGATATTGATCTGGGCAAAGATTACTTGAGTAACATCTAGTTTCCAGTAATTCATTTTTCATGTATATGGGTCATACTTTCTTCTTTACATGTCTCAAAGTTTTTGTAGAAAACAAAGTTTTAGATCTAGTTGAGGTTGCAGAAACTCTGGATTCTTTTCGATTCTTTGTTCAATGATTTGCCTGGACTGATATTGTGAACTGTTTCTTCACACTGTCCAATTCCTTGTGTCTCTTGTTTCTTTAAGTTTTTATTTGTTGCTATTTTATTTTTATAGATTTAGGGGGTGCAAGGGCAGTTTTGTCACATGGATATATTATATAATGGCGAATCTGGGCTTTCAGCTTTTAGTGTACTCATGGTTCAATACTGAACACTAACCAACAGGTATTTTTTCAACCCCATCCCGCCTTTTAGAATCGCCACACCTTCCTCCCTTTTAGAATCTCCAGTGTTTATTATACCTCTCTGTATGTCCATGTGTACCCACTGTTTAGCTCCTATTTGCAATAAGAAGAACATGTGGTACTTGTCTTGGCTTCTCAGGGGCTACCCCGGAGTTAGCACAGCTTAGCAGCCAGCAAATGACTAGTCAGAGTCAGTAAGCCTATAAGGCTTCCATATTTTGCCAATGGATCTGTATGTGGCTTTGATAATATATTCAAAGTTTATCTAGTTTATAAGTCTGCCCTGGATTTTACTTTCTGCCTTCACAAGGCTTCACATTCAGTCACAAATTAGTGGCTCATTAGGGCCTTCACCAATATCTCTCATGCATATGTACAGCCTTATGCATAAACATAATCTTCTACTCAACCAGGAATAAGTAGAACTTTATCAAGGCCAGCCAACTGTTGCTATCTTCTCTCGGGATCTTTACTGTCTGCCCCAACCAGTATTAAAACTTCAGGCCTCCTCTGCTTGTTTGCCAAGTAGTATTAAAACTTCAGTCCTCCCTTGCTTGTTTGCCAACAAACCATTATTGTTTCTGTTAATGGCATTTCCCATGCTTTGCTCCATATAGTTAGTTATTTCTGGGAGCAAAGCTGCCAGGATTTCAACGTGACTTCCCTAGTAGAACTTTTGTGCCATGGAGCTGGGGAGTGGTAGATGGGGATGGAACCTCCAGGTTATAATGTCACAGACTCTAACTGTTCTTACTGATATTCAGTAAATTTTTAAAGTTAATTTTTAAATTGATATATAATAATTGTACATATTCCTAAGGCATATATGATATTTTGATGCCTGCATACAATGTGTAGTGAATCAAATCATGGTAATTGGGATATCACCTCAAACATTTATCACTTCTTTGTATTGGAAACACTCCAAATCTTTCTTCTAGCTATTTTGAAATATATTTTGTATTGGAAACACTCCAAATACTTTGTATTGGAAACACTCCAAATCTTTCTTCTAGCTATTTTGAAATAACAAATTTTTGTTAACTATGGTCACCCTACTGGGCTATCAAACTCTAGAACTTAACCCTTATTCATAACTGTATTTTTCTACTCATTAACCAATCTCTCTTCGCCCTCTATTCCCTCCTCCCCTTCCCAGTCCCTGGTAATCACCATTCTACTCTCCACCTCCATGAGATCAACTTTTTTAGCTGCCACAGATGAGTGAGAACATGTAATATTTGTCTTTCTGTGCCTGGCTTATTTCACTTAACATGATGTCCTCTAGTTTCATCCATGTTGTTGCTAATTAAAAGATTTCATTTTTTATAGCTGAATAATATTCCATTGTGTATATTTCCCACATTTGCTTTACCCGGTCATCCACTGATGGGCACTTAGGTTGATTTCATAGTTTTGTTACTGTGAATAATGCTACAATAAATATGAGAGTGCTGATATTTCTTCAATATGCTGATTTCCTTTCTTTTAGGTAGTATAACCAGTAGATTTTCTTGATAAATGCTTCTCAATTTGTTATATGTTTTTGGTCAATTCCAAGAGTTCTTAAATTGTTGTTTTTGACAATTCTGTTCCGTTTGTTTCTTTGGGGGAAGAGGATTTGCTGAGCTCCTCACTCGGTCATTTCAGAGGTTCATGCAAACTTCTTCATGATGCCTGGGTCAAATGGCATCTGTAGAGGATTGATAGTAAGTCAAGACTGCAAACTCTCTCTTGACTTCTGCTGACAGAAACCTCAAGGCTGGCAAGGAGGTGATTACTTTGAGTGTAGTTCCTCTAATCTTTGAGATGGAAAGCAGAATGGGAGGACTTCTTGGCCTAGTACATAATATTACTCAAGGATAAAACTAAAATAATATCCTAATCATTTCAATAGCTTCTAGAGCTAATATCAAAGATACTCTCCTGAAAGGTCTTGAAGGACTGACCACTTCATCCAATTGATTCAAGTATATATATAAGAGAAGCAGCAAAGATTATAAAGTGATCTCAAAAATGTGTAAGCAGAACTTTTCTGACACTCTGCTTAACTCTCATTTGAGAGGTACCAAATTGTTCAGGGTGATCAAAAGCTTAATCAATAACACTGCTTGGTGAGCTGAAAAAAGAACCAATATTGGGGTTTATGGCAAACTTTAAATTGACAGCAGCACTTTTGAAAATGTAGTATTTATCTACCTACATTAGAATTACCCATGATACCCCATTTTTTATTTTATTGTATTTATTTTGTAGAGATAGGGTCTTGCTATGTTGCCCAGGCTATTCTCAAACTCTTGGCCTCAAGTGATCCTCCCACGGGGGCCTCCCAAAGCACTGGGATTACAGGCATGAGCCATTGCACTTGGCCCCATGATATCTCTTAAAATATAGATTTCCATGTCTTACTTACATATAAGAACCAGCATCTATGGGGGTAAAAAGTGGAAATCTATATTTTTAAAAAACAACTTAGATAATTTGAAAATGAGGCTCTTTCCTGTAACAATTCTTCTCACTTCTTGCCCAAATTAGAATTAATTATATGGGTTAAGCACCCAAAATTGGGATGCTAATCCATGTAACAATTTAGGGAATATGCCTTTGACGAAAAATAACAAAGAGTAAAAAAAAAATACTCTTCCTCAAGGTGTGTACCCTCTGAATCTTTCTTTTCTTCTTTGGATTGCTTAACCTCCAAATTTACCTATAATAAATTATTACTTTAAAGAGAGGCCTAGGTTGCTTCTTGCTTGGGAGGCAATAAATTTGAGAAAGGAAGTCACACTCCCACTTACAGTCTGTGTAAGGGGCGTAAGGAAAAGTCCTCACATGTTCATAGATGGTCTAGCCTAGCTTACCAGAGTAAAGATCAGAGATTTGAATGCAAAACCCAAGTCAGCAATTAAAAAATATTCCATTCTTTGGAGCTTTGTTTCTTATGTTTGTTCCTCAGGAATCTCAGGAAGGTGAAAGCTACATATTACAGTAACTAGTGGTATAGCATCCAAGAATTCAAAGAACTTTTGGCTGTATAAATCCAAAATTTACACTTTTTAATACTGCATTAAATTTATGTCAGTTGACACAGAGCTGTCAAAAATCTTGATGAAATTTGCTCATATAAACATGTACAAATGTTATTATTAACATTCCTCAAATTTTAGGCGAGAACAGAATTTGCTATTACAGAAATTGATCTCAAATTATTAAAAAAGGTTGGTTCATGGTCTAAAATTATAAGAACTATTTTTTATATTAAAATAAATACACATTCTGAAGTATGTGAGTTTTCAGGGCAGACAAATCTTAAGTAGGATGAAAGGCATCACCAATAATTGACAATATTTGTTTTTACAGATCAAGTTTCAGTAATGCAAACATTAAAATTTTAATAGGAATTTACAGTTAAAAATAAATACTAATTATCCTTTCAAGTCTAAATTTCCCACAAATTCAGCAGATTATAAAACAGTTATTTTTATAAGAACTATGAGAAGGATATACATATATTTCATTCATACCTGTACTCGGGGTCACTGTCATAGGCAGAGTCTCTATATAAAAGACTTCTTTTCAGTTCCAGTTCATCATCTTTCTCTAGGTCTCTCTCATCCTGAAAAATTTTAAAGATTTCCATTAACTCACTGTCTCATTGTCCCCAAAATGATGCATATGTTTCTTCAGAAAATGCTCTTCCCCTCCCCTTATAATTTATAAGAAACGGAATTAAATGCTAGTGTTTCTTCGGGGGAAAAAAAGGTTAAGTGAGGATTTACTATCCTTTTCAATAAAACTATACAGTTTTATTATAGTTTTTCCTAATATTGCTTATCAAAGACTAGGTATCCAGTAGATACCTCTTGAATCCATAAAAATAGAGGAATGAATCCTGTGTCATGATATGTAAATTAACATTATCTTATGCATTGTTATATGAACTCAAGAGATTGTACCTGCATTCTGAGGAATAAGTATTTGAGAAAATTATGTAGATACAAGCATTCTAACATGCACCTATGACTTACAAATGAAATGGCTTAGACTTATTAATCAAAAGCCAAAATGCAAAATCAAAAGCCAAAACAACAAGCCAGAAAAGGCAAAAATGAAAGGCAAGGTAATTGGAATTAAAATATATGGTTACCCCCACCTTGTACGGGCAGTCTGTTCTTAATTTCTAATAGACACATACAAGGACATAAGAAATAGTATTCTGAAGAGATGGCTTTGTTAACTATATCATTCACAGTTAAGTTCATATGTGTGGTAATGGTATATAATTTAATACCAAATACCTTTTTCAACTACTAGCCAATATCCTTCTGTTCCTTAGTCAAACAAGAAGAGAAATAAACAGAACTGATAACAAAGGAAACTAGTAAGCACAAATAAGGATTAGTATTAGTAAGGGGTTCATTCACTTTATGTAAGAAATCAGCTGAATGCACATTGTGAAGAAAAATGATTTTAAAAATTTGCTGATAGCATGAAACTAGGAAGAGAGAATTATGTGTAAACATGTGTGCAATAATAGCGCTTGTTTCAAAATCACAGAAAATATGCATAAAGATTTAGAATTGTTATAGTTTCTCGGTTTTATCATTATAAAGTAGCCTTTATTTCTATAACTGCTTTTTTTCCCTTAACTTATTTCGGTCTACTATTCATATAGATACAACTACTTTCTTTTAGTTAGTGCTTTAATGGTATATATTTGTCCTTTTATTTTCAGCCATTCCTTATTATTAGATCTTTTTCTTGAATGGCATATTATTGGATGTTCCTTATTTTTACCTATTCTGAGAAGTCAATGAAGTGGAGCATTTACTCTATTATCAAAGAAAATGTCATTGCCTGTAGTGAGTGTGAAAGACTTGGCAAAGAAATGAAATAAAAAGGATAGCTGTCTTAAAGGGAGTAAAAATACAACTACTAAAACTATTCCTGTAGAGTGATGATGCCCATCTAGATCAAGGATATCATACAGGGGAATTCAGACCTGAGAAACAAAAGGGAACAGATTAGCCTAAAGGTTATTCCTTTCAAATTTTCAGACTATATTTTGTGATATTTTATAGATATAGTTATATATTTATATATAATCATATATATTTATATTCATATATATATAAATTGCCCTTTGAAAAAATAATCTATACAAGGACCCATATTTTGTAAGAGTCCCTGTATAGATTATTTTTTCAAAGGACAAGTTATTCACAAACAAGGAGGCAACAAGGATCACACCTTATTATAAGCTATTAACTATGTATTGGTCTTTCTTGCTTTGTTGCATATCCTGTAATTTTGTGTTGACATGTGGAAATTTTAAGTAATATGATGTGACATATCTGGAAGGAATATTTCCTTATTTATCTTCTGTCTGTCCTGTCCACTGGGGAATGTGGGATACTGAGGTCTCTATTATATTGCATATCTATTTCTTCTTTCTATTCTATCAGTTTTTCCTTATATTTTTTGGATCTCTTTTAAGTGCATTTATATTTGTAATGGTCATATCTTCCTGATGGTTTGGCCCTGTTGCCATTATAAAATATTTTTATTTGTCTTTAGTAAGAAATTTAGTAAGAAAAAATTCTCTTAAAGTCTATTTGTCCGATATAATTCTCTTATGCTGTTGAATGGTATGCTTTTGTTTCCTTTTACACTGAACTTATTTGTGCCTTTGAATCTAAAGTGCATCTCTTATAGACAGAATATAGTAGAACCATGATTTTTATCCAGTCTCCAAAATTCTACCTCCTAATTGGAGTGTTTAATTTTTTAAATATCATGAACTACCTATAGGTATGTTTACATACCTACATGATTTACATTTGCCATTTTGCTATTTTCTATGTCTTTTTTTCATTTCTCCATTGTTGCCTTCTTTTGTGTTAGATATTTTCCAGGGTTCATTTTTAATTTCCTATACACTATATTTTTGAGACATTTTCTTACTAGCTTCCATGAGGATTACAAATAACATCTTAATACAGAAGAATCTAAGTTTAGATGATACCAACTTAATTTCAGTGGGATATGGAAACTTTGCTCTTACATGTTTACAATCCCTCCACTTTTAATTGCTATTTTTACATAAATTACATCTTTATATAATATGTTCCCACCAACAAATATTTATAATTATTGTTTTGTGAGGTCATCTCTTAAATCAGATATAAGAACTAAAGAGTTACTGGCAAAAACTGTATTTAGCCTATCTTTTATATTTACCTAGTTACCATTATCATTGCTCTTTATTTCTTCATGTGAAACTGAGCTACTGTCTAGTGTTCTTTCACTTCATCCTGAAGGGATCCTTTTAGTATTTCTTGTAGTGCAGATCTGCTAGTGATAAACCTGGTTTTATTTGAGAATGTTAATTTATTCTATATTTTTGAAAGTTTTGCTGGATATTCATGGTTGAGAGTTCTTTTCTTTTCAGTACATTGAATATATAATTACACTGCCTTTTGGACTCCACAGTTTCTGATTTAAACCACTTTTAAATCTTACTGAGGAACACATTTATGTGATGAATCCCTTCTCCCTTGCTGCTTTTAAGATTCTCTTTTTGTCTTTGGCTTTTTTCAAAACACTTTTTTTCTAGATAGGGTCTAACTCTGTCACCCAGGCTGAAATGCAGTGGCAAAATCATAGCTCACTGTAGCCTTGAACTCCTGGGCTCAAGTGACTCTCCCACTTCAACCTTCTGAGTATTAGGGATTACAGGTACTTGCCACAATGCCAGGCTTATCTTTGGCTTCAGACTTAACGGTTTGTAATGAGTCTCAAGTGTGGATCTGTTTCAGTTTATCCTACTAAAGAGTTTATTGAGCTCCTTAGACAATGATTTTCTTCAATTTGGCAAGGACCATTAATTCTCCAAATATTCCTTCTGTCCCTTCCTTTCTCCCTCTTTTTCTGGAATTCTTATTACAGCTATGTTGGCATGCTTAATGGTATCCCACAAACCCATATGTGTTCATTATTTTTATTCTTTCTGTTCCTCACACTGAATTATCTCATTTGACTTGTCTTCAAGTCCAATAATATTTTCTTCTGCCTGCTCGTAGGGTGCTAATGAGTCCTTCTAATAAATTTTTCATTTCTGGAGTTTTTCATTTCAAAAAATTTTCATTTCTGAATACGTACTTGTCAACTTCAGAATTTCTATTTGGTTATTTAAAAAATAGTTTATAACTTTTGATTGAAATTTTATATTTTATGTGACATAATTCTAACACTTTATTTCTTTATAAATGCTTTCTTTTCATTCTTTGATTCTTTGAATAACTATATTTAACATAACTGATTTATGGTCTTTGTCTAGTGAGTCCAATGTGTAGGATCCTCAAGGACAGTTTCTATTCATTTTTTTCTCCATTTCCACTGTTTATTGTTGTTGTTTATTCTAGTTATTAGCATAGTGATTTTCTGACTTAGTTCTGCAAAGTCAACATTCCTTTTTGTGGGTGATCACTGATATCTCTATTCTGTTAGCTGAGTCATCAAGTAATGATTGGACAGACATTTCTATAAACCCTTAGAACCATTAAGTCTCCCAGTGTTTGCTGAGCAGCTCTGTATGTTGAGAGTACAGTTTCAATACTTAGCCTAAGCCATAACTTCTTGTTTATGCAGAGCCTTAAGGTAGGCTGGAATCGAAAGCTAAGGGCCTTCTTGTCTTTTCTAATCAAGTACATAGCCTTGGACATACGTACAGTTCTACAAATATGAGTGGTCTTTTTTTTTTTTTAATCAAGAAATAAAATGCTTTTATTTTCATTTTCTCTTGACAGTGAGTTTGTATTAACATGCAGCCCAATCTACCAAGTTTGAGAAATACTTAAATTTAGTTAAATAATGTTTACAATTATTTGAACATTTAAATGGTGACTTTTTTCTTTTTTTTTTTTTTTTTGTGGTCTTCTAAAATCCCAGGAATATGTGGTAGCTTTTCAAAGCCCCCTATGGACACACTCAGCTTTTTCTTTGAAGGTTTTTGATTGGTCTGTTGTTTAATTCAACAGCTATCCACCATTTCAGTTTGCAATGAGATTTAACAATTGCCTGCAATTATTTCTTTTAAAAATGCCCTCCAGGGCAGAGATTTTGCACTGGGAAAGCTCTCACTCAAAGTGGGGACTTCCAGGCAATCTCCAGCAAGTCAAGTAATTACAATTCTCTGGGAATGGTCTTTGACGAAACCCTAACTTTATTTTACCTCTGACAGTGCGTGCCAAAATTTTGGTTTTCACTGAGATTGTGGCATGTTGGTTATCAAGCCTATTATGCAGCTAGAGAGCAGGAGATGGGACTAGGTCAAGTTAAAATGCCATAAAACTTACTGTCCCTACCAATATTTAGCTGTTTTTCATGCTGAAGCATTTGCTTGAGTTTCTAGAGATACAGTGTATGAACTTGTGAGAGCCCCCTAGGACTCTGGCCCCAAGGAGTTTTCTACTCTCATGCTGTATTAGTCAGGATTCTCTAGAGAAAACAGAACCAACAGGATGTGTGTACGGTTCGAAGACAACAATACTTCATTTTTCAACAATGAACAGAACAATCAGGCAGAAGTTCAACCAGTAAATGGAAGACCTAAACAACAATATAAATCAACCAGAACTAACAACATCTATAGAACATTCCACCCAACAATAGTAAAATACATATTCTTTTCAAGTGCATATAAAAAATTCTCCAGGAATGTTAGGCTATAAAACAAGTTTCAATAAATTTGAAAGAACTGAAATCATATAAAATATGTTACCTGGCCACAATAACATGAAATCAGAGAATAACAGCAGAAGAAAATTTGGGTAATTAATAAATAGGTAGAAATCAAACAATATACTACTAAATGATCAGTGGGTCAAATAAAACAGCACAAGGGACACTAGAAAATACTTCAAGAGAAATTTAAATTATAACAAAACAAAACTTAATAATGAAAATGAGGCAGTGCTTCCAGAGGAACATGGCTATAAACACCTACATGAAAAAAGAAGACCTCAAATCAATAACCCAAAGCTTTTACTTCAAAAACTAGAAAAAGAACATCAAACCAAATCCAAAACAAGTAAAATACAAACACTAGAATGGAAATAAATGAGAACAAGAATAGAAAACTGGAAAAAACCAATGAAAACCAAAGTTGCTTCTTTGAAATCATAAAACTTTTGGCAATGTTTTAGTTAAACCAAGGCTCTAATTACTAAAATCAGGAATGAGAAATGGGACATTACTAGAGATCTCAGAGAAATAAAAAGGATAATAAGGAAATACGTGAAATAATTGTAAACCAAAATAAATATAAAATTGTCTACAATGGTATCTACAAATAAAAGAAAAAATTACTAGAAAGATAAAAACTATTTAAACAGACCCAAGAAGAAACAGGAAATCTGAATACACCTATAACAAAGAAAGAGACTGAACTAGTAATCACAAAAACTTGAATTAAAAAAACTTAGGGAGCCAAGATAGCCGAATAGGAACACCTCCAGTCTACAGCTCCCAGCATGAGCAATGCAGAAGACAAATGATTTCTGCATTTCCAACTGAGGTACCGGGTTCATCTCACTGGGGATTGTCAGACAGTGGGTGCAGCTCACTGAGCGTGAGCCGAATCAGGGCGAGGCATCGCCTCACCTGGGAAATGCAAGGGGTCAGGGAATTCCCTTTCCTAGCCAAGGAAAGGGGTGACAGACAGTACCTGGAAAATTGGGTCACTCCCACCCCAATACTGTGCTTTTCCAACGGCCTTAGCAAATGGCACACCAGGAGATTGTATCCCGTGCCTTCTTTGCAGGGTCCTACAGCCACGGAGCCTTGCTCATTGCTAGCACAGCAGTCTGAGATAAAACTGCAAGGTGGCAGCGAGGCTGGAGGAGGGGCGCCCATTGCCCAGGCTTGAGTAGGTAAACAAAGCGGCTGGGAAGCTCAAACTCGGTGGAGCCCACTGCAGCTCAAGGAGGCCTGCCTGCCACTGTAGACTCCACCTTTGGGGGTAGGGCATAGCCAAACAAAAGGCAGCAGAAACCTCTGCAGACTTAAATGTCCCTGACTGACAGCTTTGAAGAGAGTAGTGGTTTTCCCACCATGCAGCAGGAGATAAGAGAATGGACAGACTGCCTCCTCAAGTGGGTCCCTGACACCCGAGTAGCCTAACTGGAAGGCACCCCCGAGTAGGGGCAGACTGATACTTCACATGGCCTGGTACTCCTCTGAGACAAAACTTCCAGAGGAAAGATCAGGCAGCAACATTTGATGTTCACCAAGATCCGCTGTTCTGCAGGCTCCACTGCTGATACCCAGGCAAACAGGGTCTGGAGTGGACTTCCAGCAAACTCCAACAGACGTGCAACTGAGGGTCTTGACTGTTAGAAGGAAAACTAACAAAAAGAAAGGACATCCACACCAAAACCACATCTGTATGTCACCATCATCAAAGACCAAAGGTAGATACAACCACAAAGATGGGTAAAAAACAGAGCAGAAAAACGGAAAATTCTAAAAATCACAGCGCCTCTCCTCCTCCAAAGGAACGCAGCTCCTCACCAGCAACGGAACAAAGCTGGACAGAGAATGACTTTGACGAGTTGAGAGAAGAAGGCTACAGATGATCAAACTACTCCAAGCTAAAGGAGGAAGTTTGAACCCATGACAAAGAAGTTAAAAACCTTGAAAAAAGATTAGACAAATGGCTAACTACAATAACCAATGCAGAGAAGTCCTTAAAGGACCTGATGGAGCTGAAAACCAAGGCAAGAAACAAACGCGACGAATGCACAAGCCTCAGTAGCTGATTCAATCAACTGGAAGAAAGGGTATCAGTGATAGAAGATCAAATGAATGACATGAAGCGAGAAGAGAAGTTCAGAGAAAAAAGAATAAAAAGAAATGAACAAAGCCTCCAAGAAATATGGGACTATGTGAAAAGACCAAATATACGTCTGATTGGTGTACCTGAAACTGACGGGGAGAATGGAACCAAGTTGGAAAACACTCTGCAGGATATTATCCAGGAGAACTTCCCCAGTCTAGCAATGCAGGCCGACATTCAAATTCAGGAAATACAGAGAATGGCACAAAGAAACTCCTCGAGAAGAGCGACTCCAAGACACATAATTGTCAGATTCGCCAAAGTTGAAATGAAGGAAAAAATGTTAAGGGCAGCCAGAGAGAAAGGTCGGGTTACCCACTAAGGGAAGCCCATCAGACTAACAGCTGATCTCTCAGCAGAAACTCTACAAGCCAGAAGAGAGTGAGGGCCCATATTCAACATTCTTAAAGAAAAGAATTTTCAACCCAGAATTTCATATCCAGCCAAACTAGGCTTCATAAGTGAAGGAGAAATAAAATACTTTACACACAAGCAAATGCTGAGAGATTTTGTCACCACCAGGCCTGCCCTAAAAGAACTCCTGAAGGAAGCACTAATCATGGAAAGGAACAACCGGTACCAGCCACTGCAAAAACATGCCAAATTGTAAAGACCATCTATTCTAGGAAGAAACTGCATCAACTAACGAGCAAAATAACAAGATAACATCATAATGACAGAATCAAATTCACACATAACAATATTAACATTAAATATAAATGGGCGAAATGTCCCAATTAAAAGACACAGACTGGCAAATTGGATAAAGAGTCAAGACCCATCAGTGTGCTGTACTCAGGAGACCCATCTCACATGCAGAGACACACACAGGCTCAAAATAAACGGATGCAGGAAGATCTACCAAGCAAATGGAAAACAGAAAAAGGCAGGGGTTGCAATCCTAGTCTCTGATAAAACAGACTTTAAACCAACAAAGATCAAAAGACACAAAGAAGGCCATTACATAATGGTAAAGGGATCAATTCAACAAGAAGAGCTAACTATCCTAAATAAATATGCACCCAATACAGGAGCATCCAGATTCATAAAGCAAGTCCTTAGGGACCTACAAAGAGACTTAGACTCCCACACAATAATAATGGGAGACTTTAACATCCCACTGTCAACATTAGACAGATCAACGAGACAGAAAGTTAACAAGGATATCCAGGAATTGAACCCAGCTCTGCACCAAGCAGACCTAATAGACATCTACAGAACTCTCCACCCCAAGTCAACAGAATATACATTCATTTCAGCACCACACCACACCTATTCCAAAATTGACCACATAGCTGGAAGTAAAGCACTCCTCGGCAAATGTAAAAGAACAGAAATTATAACAAACTGTCTCTCAGACCACAGTGCAGTGAAACTAGAACTCAGGATTAAGAAACTCACTCAAAACCGCTCAACTACATGGAAACTGAACAATCTGCTCCTGAATGACTACTGGGTACATAACGAAATGAAGGCAGAAATAAAGACGTTCTTTGAAACCAACAAGAACAAAGACACTACATACCAGAATCTCTGGGACACATTTAAAGCACTGTGTAGAGGGAAATTTACAGCACTAAAGGCTCACAAGAGAAAGCAGGAAAGATCCAAAATTGACACCCTAACATCACAATTAAAAGAACTACAGAAGCAAGAGCAAACACATTGAAAAGCTAGCAGAAGGCAAGAAATAACTAAGATCAGAGCAGAACTGAAGGAGAAAGAGACACAAAAAACCCTTCAAAAAATCAATGAATCCAGTAGCTGGTTTTTTGAAAAGAACAAAATTGACAGACCACTAGCAAGACTAATAAAGAAGAAAAGAGAGAAGAATCAAATAGATGCAATAAAAAATGATAAAAGGGATATCACCACTGATCCCACAGAAATACAAACTACCATCAGAGAATACCATAAAAACCTCTACGCAAATAAACTAGAAAATCTAGAAGAAATGGATAAATTCCTCGACACATACACCCTCCCAAGACTAAACCAGGAAGAAGTTGAATCTCTGAATAGACCAATAAAAGGTTCTGAAATTGAAGCCATAATTAATAGCTTACCAATCAAAAAAAGTCCAGGACCAGAAGGATTCACAGCCGAATTCTACCAGAGGTACAAGGAGGAGCTGGTACCATTCCTTCTGAAACTATTCCAATCAATAGAAAAAGAGGGAATCCTCCCTAACTCATTTTATGAGGCCAGCATCATCCTGATACCAAAACCTAGCACAGACACAACAAAAAAAGGGAATTTTAGACCAATATCCCTGATGAACATAGATGCAAAAATCCTCAATAAAATACTGGCAAACTGAATTCAGCAACACATCAAAAAGCTTGTCCACCATGATCAAGTGGGCTTCATCCCTGGGATGCAAGGCTGGTTCAACATATGCAAATCAATAAACATAATCCAGCATATAAACAGAATCAAAGACAAAAACCACATGATTATCTCAATAGATGCAGAAAAGGCCTTTGACAAAATTCAACAACGCTTCATGCTAAAAACTCTCAATAAATTAGGTATTGATGGGACGTATCTCAAAATAATAAGAGCTATCTATGACAAACCCACAAAGAGTATCATACTGAATGGGCAAAAACTGGAAGCATTCTCTTTGAAAATTGGCACAAGACAGGGATGCCCTCTCTCACCACTCCTATTCAACATAGTGTTGGAAGTTCTGACCAGGGCAAGGAGAAGGAAATAAAGAGTAGTCAATTAGGAAAAGAGGAAGTCGAATTGTCCCTGTTTGCAGATGAGATGATTGTATATCTAGAATACCACATCGTCTCAGCCCAAAATCTCCTTAAGCTGATTAACAACTTCAGCAAAGTCTCAGGATAAAAAATCAAAGTACAAAAATCACAAGCATTCTTGTACACCAATCACAGACAGAGAGCCAAATCATGAGTGAACTCCCATTCACAATTGCTTCAAAGAGAATAAAATACCTAGGAATCCAACTTACAAGGGATGTGAAGGACCTCTTCAAGGAGAACTACAAACCACTGCTCAATGAAATCAAAGAGGATACAAACAAATGGAAGAACATTCCATGCTCATGGGTTGGAAGAATCAATATCGTGAAAATGGCCA
>NW_026652283.1:48908532-49028341 GCF_009828535.3 Hylobates moloch
AAAAAAAAAGAATTGAAAAGGAATGAACAAAACGTCCTGGAAGTATGGGATTATGTAAAGATGCCCAATCTACAAGTCATTGGCATCCCTGAAAGACATGAGGAGAAAGGAAGCAACTTGGAAAACATATTTCACAGTATCATCCATGAGAACTTCCCCATCCTAGCTAGAGAGGCCGATATTCAAATTCAGGAAATGCAAAGAATTCCTGCAAGATTACTTCACAAGAAGATCATCCCCAAGACATAATCATCCAATACTCCAAGGTTGAAATGAAAGAAAAAATCATAAAGGCAGCTAGAGAATAAAGGGGAGGTCACTCACTAGGGGAACCCTATCAGACTGACAGAGGACCTCTCAACATAAACCCTACAAACCAGAAGAGATTGGGGACCTGTATTCAACATTCGTAAAGAAAAAAATTCCAACCATGAATTTCATATCCAGTGAAACTAAGCATCATAAATGAAGGAGAAATATGATCATTTTCAATTTGATCCTATTCAAATGCTGAGGGAATTTGTTAACACCAGAGCTGCCTTACAAGAGCTCATGAAAGAAGTATGAAATATGGAAAGGAAAGACCATTACCAGGCACTACAAAAATGCATATAAGTACACACACCAGTGACACTTATAAAGCCACACACAAACAAGTCTGCATAACAACTGGTTAACAACATGATAGCAGGATCAAATCCATACATATCAATAAGAAACTTGAATATAAATGGGTTAGGTGCCCCAATTAAAAGGCAGAGTGGCTGCCAGCTGGATAAAGAAACAGGACCCAATAGTATGCTGTCTTCAAGAGACCCATCTCACATGCAATGTCATCAATAGGCTTAAAATAAAGGGATGAAGAAATATCTACCAAGCAAATGGAAAACTGAAAAAAGCAGAGTATGCCATCCTAATTTCAGACAAAAGAGAGTTTAAACCAACAAACATCAAAGAAGACAAAGAAGGGCAATTACATATTGGTAAAGGGCTTAATTCAACAAGAAGACCTAAATTAATGTGTACCCAATACAAGAGCACCCAGATTCATAAAGCAAATTTTTAGAGACCTTCAAAGAGACTTAGGCTCCCACAGAATAATACTGGAGACTTCAATACCCCACTGACAGTATTAGACAGATAACTGAGTCAGAAAATTAACGAAGAGATTCAGGACCTGAATTCAACACTTGACGTAATGGAGCTAATAGACAGCTACATAACTTTCCACCCCAAAGCAACAGAATACACATTCTTTTCATCGCCACATGGTACACACTGTAAGATCAGCCATGCAATCAGACATAAGACAATCCTCAGCAAATTCAAAAACAGCAAAACCATACCAACCACACTCTTGGACCACAGTACAATAAAAATAGAAATCAAGGCCAAGAGAATCACTCAAAACCATACAATTACATGGAAATTAAACAACCTGCTCCAGAATAACTCAGGTTAATTATCAAATTAAGGCAGTGTGATGGTTAATGTCAAGTGTCAACTTGATTGGACTGAAGGATGCAGAGTATTGTGTCTGGGTGTATCTGGCTGTTACTAGAAGAGATTAACATTTGAGTAGGTGGACTGGGAGAAGAAGACTCATCTTCAGGAAGACTCACCAATAGTGTGGGTGAGCACCATCCAATCAGCTACCAGTGTGGCTAGGAAAACCAGGCAGATGAAGGTGGAAGAAGCTGATTTGCTGAGTCTTCCAGCCTTCATCTTTCTCCCATGCTGGATGCTTCCTGTCCTCAAACATCAGACTCCAAGTTCTTTGGCTTTTGGACTCCTGGGTATACATCAGTGGTTTGTTATGGGCTCTTGGGCCTTTGGCCACAGACTGAAGGCTGCACTGCTGGCTTCCCTACTTTTGAGATTTTGGGACTCAGAATGAGCCACTACTGGCTTCCTTGCTCCTCAACTTGCAGACAGCCCATCATGGGACACCTTGTGATCATGTGAGTCAACTCTCCTTCATAAACTCTCTTTCATGTATACATATATCCTATTAGTTCTGTCCCTCTAGAGAATCCTGACTAATACAGTCAGGAATTAAGAAGTTCTTTGAAACTAATGAGAACAAAGACACAGCATATCAGAATCTCTGGGACACAGCTGAGGCAGTGTTAAGAGGGAAATTTATAGCATTAAATGCCTGCATCAAAAAGTTAGAAAGATCTCAAACAACGTAACATCACAACTAGAAGAGCTAGAGAAATAGGAGCAAACAAACTCTAAAGCTAGCAGAAGACAAAGAATAACCAAAATCAGAGCTGAACTGATGGAAACAGAGACATTAAAAAAATACAAAAGATAAACAAATGTAGGAATTGGTTTCTTGAAAAAATTAATAAGATAGTCAGCTAGACAAGTAAACAAGAAAAGAGAGCATATCCAAATAAACACTACAATAAATGACAAAGGGAATATTACTACTATTCCACAGAAATACCAATAACCATCAGAGATTACTATGAACACCTCTATGCACACAGACTAGAAAATCTAGAAGAAATGGATAAATTCCTGGACATATACATCCTCCCAAGACTAAACATGGAAGAAATTGAATCTGTGAACAGACCAATAACAAGCTTTGAAACTGAATCAGCAATTGATAGATGACCAACCAACAAAAGCCAAGAATCAGGTAGATTCACAGCCAAATTCTACCAGATGTTCAAAGAAGAGCTGGTACCATTCTTACTAAAATTATCCCCCAAAATTGAGGAGGAGGTACTCCTCCTCAACTCATTCAATGAGGCCAGCACCATCCTGATATCAAAACCTGGAAGAGACACAACAAAAAAAAGAAAACTTCCACCCAATATCCTTGATGAACATAGATGCAAAAATCCTCAACCAAATACTAGCAAACTGAATCCAGTAGCACATCAAAAAGCTTAGCCACCACAATCAAGTAGACTTTAATCCCTGGGATGCATGGTTAGTTCAACATATGCAAATCAATAAATGTGACTCATCACATAAACAGAATTAAGGACAAAAACCATATGATTATATCAATCAATACAGAAAAGGCTTTTGATAAAATTCAACAATGCTTCATGTTAAAACTCTAAAGAATCTTGGCATTGAAGGAATATAGTTCAAAACAGTAAGAGCCATCAATGACAAACCCACAGCTAACATCACACTGAATGGCAAAAGCTGGAAGCATTCCACTTGAAAATTGGCACAAGGCAAGGGTGCCCTCTCTCACCACTCCTATTCAACATAGTATTTTAAGTCCTGGCCAGAGCAATCAGGCAAGTGAGAGAAAAAAAAGGCATCCAAACAGGAAAAGAAGTAGTAAAACTATCCCTGCATGTATATGACATGATTTTGTATTTTAAAAACCCCATGGTCTTGGCCCCAAAGCTCCTTGAACTGATAAGCAACTTAAGTTTGGGGATACACAAATCAGTAGCATTCCTATTCACTAACAGCACCCAAGCTAAGAGCCAAATCAGGAATGCAATACCATTCACAACTGCCACAAAAAGAATAAAATACCTAGAAGTATGGCTAAGCAGGGAGGTGAAAGATCTCTACAATGAGAATTACAAAACTGCTCAAAAAAATCAGAGATGACACCAAAAAAATGGAAGAAAATTCCATGCTCATAGATAGGAAGAATAAATATCATTAAAATGACCATACTGCTCAATGCAATTTACAGATTCAATGCTATTCCTATCAAACTACCAATGACATTTTTCAAGTAATTAGAAAAAACTATTCTAAAATTCATATGGAACAAAAAAAGAGCCTGAAAAGCCAAGGCAATCCTAGGCCAAAAAAAAAAAAAAAAAAAGCTGGAGGAATCACATTGCCCGACCTCAAACCATACTACAAGGCTAGAGTAACCAAAATACCATGGTACTTATACAAAAAAAGACACATAGGCCAATAGAACAGAAGAGAGAGCCAAGAAATAAAGCCACTCACCTACAGTCATCTGATCTTTGAAAAAGCTGACAAAAACAAGCAATGGGGAAAGGACTCCACTCAATAAACGGTGCTGGAATAACTGGCTAGTTGAAGATTGAAACTGGACCACTTCCTTAGACCATATGCAAAAATCAACACAAGATTGATTAAAGACCTAAATGTAAACCCTGTAACTGTAAAAACTCTGGAAGATAACCTAGGCAATACCATTTTTGACATAGGAACAGGCAAAGGTTTCATGATGGAAAATGTCCAAAGCAATTGCAACAAAAGCAAAAATGACAAATGGCGCCTAATTAAAGGAAAGAGGTTTTGCACAGCAAAAGAAACTATTAACAGAGTAAACAGACAACTTACAGAATGGAAGAAAATATTTGTAAACGATACATCTGACAAAGATCTAACATCTAGAATCTACAAGGAACTTAAATAAACACACAAGCAAAAAATGAACAATCTCATTAAAAAGTGGGCAAAGGACATGAACAGACACTTTTCAAAAGAAGGCATGCAATACACCAAAAAGCATATGAAAAAATGTACAATATCACTAATCATTAGAGAAATTCAAATACAAACAACAATAAGATAGCATTGCATATCAGTCAGAATGGCTATCGTTAAAAAGTCAAAAAATAACAGATGTTGGTGAGATTGCAGACAAAAGGAATGCCTATACACTGCTGGTTGGAGTGTAAATTAGTTCAATCATTGTCAAAGACAGTATGGTGATTTCTCAAAAACCTAAGACAGAACTACCATTCAACCCAGCAATCCCATGCCTGGGTATATATTCAAATGAATATAAACTGTTCTACCACAAAGATACATGCATGTGTATATTCACTGCAGCACCATTCACAATAGCAAAGACATGTAATCAATCTAACTGCCCATCAACAGTAGACTGGAAAAAGAGAATGTGGTACATATATACCATGGAATACTATGCAACCATAAAAAAGAAAGAGATCACATCCTTTGCAGGAACATGGATGGAGCTGGAGGCCATTATCCTTAGCAAAGTAATGCAGGAACATAAAACCAAATATCACATGTTCACACCTATAAGTGACAGCTAAATAAAGAGAACACATGAACAAAAAGAGGGCAACAACAGACAATGGGGCCTCCTCGAGGGAGGAGGATAAGAGGAGAGAGAAGTTCAAGAAAAAAAAAAGTCAAGTACTATGCTTAGTACCCCAGTGAGGAAATATTCTGCATCGCAAACCTGAGTCATGAATTTACCTATATAACAAATCTGTACATGTACCCCTGAACCTAAAATAAAATTTCTTAAAATATTTAAGAAAAAATGCATAGGAAGATATCATGAAAATCTTCATATCGTTCAGTTTGATAATATAAATGAAACAGGAAAATTCCTAATAAAACTGACCAAGTAATAGAAAACCCAAATAACTGATATTAAAGAAATTATATCCATTACTGAAAACTATCCCACAAAAATAGGCTTGTTCAAAACATTTAAGAAGGAAATAATTTTGCATAGAAGCTGCCTGAAAAAGGCTGGGAATATTTCCCAACCACTATTTCCTTTTTATGAGGTCAGCCAAAATCTGAGAATATTACAAGAAAGGAAACCTGCAGACCAATCACTATCGTTAACTTAGATGCAAAAATCTTAGGTATAATATTAGCAAATTGAAACCAGTGATTATTTTTAAGAAAATCATGACCAAGAGATTTGTTTCAAGAATGTGACCCTAGTTTAAGACTTGAAAATCCAGTGATTTGCTATATTAAAATAAGGAGTGGTAGCAGAATAATCATCTCAGTAGATACAATGGAATAAAACCTTATATTTGTAATTTTTAAAACAAAAAATATTAGAAAATAAGGAATGTCTGTAATCTGACAAAGAATACCCACAAGAAATCTACAAAAAGTATCATATTTAATTTCGAATTATAAAAACCTTTCGTCTTTCATGTTGAACAAGAAACTGTCTATCACCACTTCTATTTGATACTATTTTAGAAACCCTAAATAACAAAACAATAAAAATAAATAAAATGCACAAAGATTAAAGTGGGAGATTTAAAACTATCATTATTTACAGATTATATTATTATATATTAGAACACTCAAAAACTCAAAAACTACAATCTATTAACATTAATGCATGAATGTAGGTAGGTCAGTGGATTACCGATGACTAAAAACAGGTAAATTATATTCATCATACCAAGAAAAAATAGAATTATAAAAGGTATAATGTATAATAGCATAAAAATACCAAACATCTAGAGCTAAATCTATAGAAAGACATGCTAGACCTATGAAATGAAAACTATGACAAATTATTGGTGGAAATTAAAGATCTAAATTAATAAAGACATAATTTCATGAACTGGAAGACTGAATATTGTTAAGATGTCAGTTCTCCTCCAATCAAAGTATAGATTCAATGTAGTCTCAATCAAAACCTCAGTGGGTTCTGGCAAGCTGATGATTTTGATATACAGAAGGAAATTAAAAGAACCAAGAATAGCAAAAGCAATTTTGAAGCAAGAACAAAGGTGAAGGAGTTATGTCATTAGATATAAAGAGTTACTATAAACCTATAGTAAATTGAGGAAAATAGATAATTCAACCAATAAAATAGAAGAAAGTCAAGAATGACTCACATATATGCAATGGAAGTGAAGAGAATCCAGGACTATCTCCACATAAACACAGTGGAGGGGTGAAGAATAGCTTTTAAAGAAAGATGCTAGGTCATAATCATTTGACAAGCAATGCTTCTGATGCCTGTACAAGGGTGGAGTGACAAAACGTGAATTTTATGAGGCTTTAGATACACAGCCAGTTTCACAATTATTATATTTGTTGACTTATGAAGTTGCTTAGGACCAGAGGGTATAAAGCTACACCAAACACATCTCAAAAGCAAAATGCATCTTCCTGCTGTCTCATGATACTTAAGAGATAAGGATCTATCAGGGCACAGGCCCTGAAAACACAAGAACCAAAACGTTGATTGTTGAGACTATAAAGGTTTTTAACCTGGAGATACCTGAAAATCTGGGACTAGCTAGGATAAAAAATTGGGTCTTGGCAACAGATGCAAAGGCTATTTCTAAGAATGGAGAAACAGGTAAGATTTTTTTGGCGTGAGAATCACACCAGGCTATAGAGGTAAAATTGAAAACAGGAAAGGCCTCAAATATATGAAAGTTCCTTGTCAAGATATTTTCTAAATTCTCAAGCTGTGCCAGGTTGGGGGTAAAATAAGCTAATCCAAAGTCTCCGAAAAGCAAACAAAACATGTCTTACAATTATATGTTACTTAAAATGTATCACAAAGAATGACTTTAATATCATTTGAGAGTTGAAAGCCTTGAAAAGAACAGATCAGATGACATTTGACTACTTGCAAGCACCATTTACCCTGAGGACACTTGACTTCTGAGATTAGTAGAAGCTGGTCTCTGTCATAGAGCTGACACTGCTCAACATAACTGGTAATTATGCAGAGATACAGTGACAAAACCAGAAAGTAGGGGACTGAAATACATGACCAATTTCTGAAACTTCCCAGTGTGAAAATGTAATAAACTAAGCCTAAAACCTTTGGGCAGAACAGAAATTGCCTCAGTCTCTCAGTACTGAAAAGATAAGGACCTAAAAGGTTAATAATTTGGAAAAACTGAAGGCTAACGCCCTAAAAAGACTTAACTGTGATTTATCAGGACTTTGATTAAGGGCAAATTGAGAATCACCAAATCATCAATATAGACTGACCCTGGTTCAGTCCCTTTTGGATCAAGGTTATTAGCCTTTGATGCTACCTGCCTAGAAGAGGTATAGGCATATAATATCTAGAATTTAACTCTAAAATAGTAAGTGGTACACGAAGAGTCAGGACAATATTATTGGTAAGCGAGAGTAAAAAAGACAAAGCAGATCACAAACAGAATCCAGATATTAGAGTTAGAAGATCTTTAAAGTAATTAGGATTAATTTGGTCAAGAAAATAGGTGAAAAGTTGGGCAAAACAGAGAAAGTTTAAGACTTGCAGAAATTGGTATCTATAAAAATGAATCAAGGGGACATTTTAGATCTAAAAAATATAATTATTAAAATCAATTACCTAATATAATAAATGAATTTAACAGCAGATCAGAATCAGTAGAAGACAAGATTAGTGAACTATAAGGTTCATAGTAAATATCCACAATAAAATAGCAAATAGAATCATAAAAATTGGAAAGAGCGCAAGAAACTTGCAGGACACAATCAAACGATCTAACACAGGTAATTGAACACCCAAAGAGTAAGAAATAATAGTTAATAAGACATTTGAAGAGATAATGAGCTAGAATGTCCCAAGCAATACAAGTCATGAATTTACAGATTCAAGATGCTCTGAATTGCTCCTCATCCTTTTAGCTATGATTGAGTGAAGAAAGTCTGAGTACGCCAAGCAGGTTAATACATAAAACTACATCTCAGAAGAGCAAAGAAAAGAAGCCAGAGATAAACAACATTACCTTCAAAAGAACAAGAATAAGACTAACAACACGCTTCTCAAAAAAAATGATGGAAGATATCAGATAATAGAATAGTGCCTTTAAAGTGTAGGAAGAAAAACAGCTGCCAAAGTAGACATCTATACCCAGGGAGAAAAAATTACTCACAAATTTAGTGGATACTAAAGACAATTAAAGATGACAAAAATTGTCCACAGTAGGCCTGCACTAAAAACAAACAAACAAACAAACAAAACCAAAAAAACAAAAACACTACAGAGAATTTTCCACGCAGATGAGAAATTATCTAAAATGGAAACAGAATCCAAAACCAAAGATCAACAGAAAAGATAAGTAAATATAAAATAATATTACTATACAATAGTAGCAATATACTGTGGAGTCAAAAATAGATGTAGAATTAAAATGCATAATATCAATAACTTTAAAGAGGAAGGAATATAAATGGAATGCAAATGCTCTAATCTAGAATTATCAAAAAATTGGTAAAAAATTGTATTAGACTATAATAAAGAATACATGTTTTGTACAGGGTAACTATTTAAAAAATAAGCACTCTATAAATTAAAAATAAAAAAAGAAGAAAACTATCTTATTGTCAAATAAAGTATGAAGGAGATAAAAAAAGAAATATAAACAGATTTATCACATAGTATACAAATCCAACAATATCAAGTAATTAAATGATTACAGTAAGTAAATCAAACGAAGTTAAATGATATAAAACCTTCTTATATAAGAAACATACCTTAAATATAAGGATACAAGAAGGGTGAAAGTAAAAGGATGAAAAAGAAATACCAAGCAACATTACTCCAAAGAAAGTTGGTGTGACTATAAAATTGTCAGATAAACCACATTTGCAGACAAGAAGCTTTCCCAGAAACAGACATTTAGAATAATAAATAGGTCAACAGACAAGAACAAAACACTTTCTAAACCTATACGTATCCAACAACACACTTTCAGAACGTGCAAAGCATAACCACGACACATTATCAATTCACACCCTGTGGAACAGTAGTATTGGGAAAACAAAACAAAACAAAATATAAATACAGTGTGCTAGCAAGGATGGGGAGAAACTAGAATTCTTAAACAATGATACTGGAACACTTTGAAATCTTTTTGGCATTATCTTCTGCAGATGAAGAGACACCTCCCTTATGCCTCAACTATTCCACTTTTAGGTATGTTTCCAGCCAGAATACACACAGTAGTCCCCCTAATCATCAGTTCCACTTCCCGTGGTTTCAATAATCTGTGGTCAACAGCAGCCTAAAAAATATTAAATGGAAAATTCCAGAAATAAATAATTCATAAATTTTAAACTGCACATCATTCTGAGTAGCATGATAAAATCTTACGCTGTCCTGCTCCGTCTGCCCAGGACATGAATCATCCTTTTGTCCAGCATATCCACGCTGTATACACTACTTGCCTATTTGTCACCAAGCAGCCATCTCAGCTATCAGATTGACTGTGGTAGTATTATAATGCTTGCATTCAAGTTACCCTTAGTTTACTTAGCAATGGCCCCAAAGCACAATAGTGATGCTGGCCATTTGGATATGCCAAAGCAAAGCAGTAAAGTGCTTCCTTTAAGTGAAAAGGTGAAAGTTCTTGACTTGGAAAGAAAAAAAATGTTTTCTGAGAGTGCTATAATCTATGGTCAGAACTAATCTATTCCTGGGATTGTAAAGAAGAAAAAAAAGTTCATACTAGTTTTGCTGTCACACTTCAAACTATAAAAAGTTATGGCATGGTGCATGGTAAGCGCTTAGTTAAGTTGAGAAAGGCATTAAATTTGCAGGCAGAAGCCATGGATGGGAACATGTTCTAATTGACAGAATGCAAGTTCAGTAAGTACATCTATGGTTTCAGGCATCCACTAAGGGGTCTTGGAACATATTCCCTAAAGATAAGGAGGACTACTGTATACATGTTCACCAAAGAATATACACAATATATTGTCTATGGTAGCACTATTAGTATTAGCCCAAAATTAAAAGTAGAATTGATTATGGTATTATTTTGGAAGAATACAAATGCAAAAGCAGGGGTTGGCAAACTTTTCTTGTGAAGGGCCAGGTAGGAAATATGTTCAGATTTATATACTATGGGATCTGTCACAATTCTCACCTCTGCTGTTGTAGTTTGAGATCAGTCATGGGTAACATGTATACAAATGAGTATATCCATACTGCAATAAAATTTTGTTTTTAAAAAAATAGCTAGAATTTCCCTGTGTGGCATAGTTTGTTGACTGCAGCTATACAGCAATGAAAATGAAGCACATGCATGTCACAAACATTAATCAAAAGAAATCAGATACGAAAGAATAAATATCACTTTGGGAGGCTGAGGCAGGTGGATCACAAGGTCAGGAGATCGAGACTATCCTGGCTAACATGGTGAAACCCCATCTCTACTAAAAATACAAAATAATTAGTCAGGTGTGGTGGCTGGCGCCTGTAGTCCCAGCTACTCGGGAGGCTAAGGCATGAGAATGGCGTGAACCCGGGAGGCAGAGCTTGCTGTGAGCCAAGATTGCACCACTGTACTCCAGTCTGGGTGACAGCGTGAGACTCCATCTCAAAAAAAAAAAAAAAGAATAAATATGACTCAATTTATAAAACATTCAAAAACAAAACTAATTTATATTTTGTGACATATTAGAAGAGCAGAGAGTGTAGTGACTGAAAAGAGGCACCAGAGACATTTCTAGGGTGCTGGTAATGTCATGTCTATGACCTGGATGCTGTTCACCACATGGGTACACTTTGTGAAAACTCATTATGCAATATAATTTAGAATAAAAGCAGACTATTCTGAAATAAAAAATTTTAAAGGACCTAGAATAGTAGTACCAAATAATACATGGAAAGTATCTGTGACAAAATGAGGTGACAAGATATCTTCATGAACCCCAACATATGAGGAGGAACAAACCACCAGTAGTAATACAGCTGGTATCTGCATCTGTGGAGGAGAGCTCAGAGGAAAACAGGAGGCATCCAATAAACCTGATAACTTCAAAATAACAAAAACATGCTCACTCAAAAATATCAGTGGGTTAATTTAAGAACATCAACAGAAATTGGGAGAGGTTTTTGATTTTTGTGTGATGAAATGTACAAGATGAGTCTGGGACTCATCTATGTGGCCTACTAGGGCCACATAAAAAGATTTGCAAGACATAAAGACATGAAGAGTTTCCCACTGGCCAAGTTGAGCTTATTTGGGTACCAATAGTAACTGAAATACAACAAAACACATCAATATGTTCAAATCCATGAGTTCACAATGATCTAAAAAAAAGGAAAACTAACTGGTCACCTTTGGAGAATGTTAAAGAACAAAATATTATGAACACTAGAAAAAGAAGGGATGAATGAACAATGACATTAAGTAACAAAACAGATGAAGTGGGATGAGGAGTAGAAGGACAGATAAGAAAATTCAATACTTTTGTAACGCCTATGTAATGCATCTATGCATTGGATTTGCCAGAGAGAGAGAGGGAAGGAAAGTAGAGATGGAGAGAATACGAATCAGATATTAAGTGCCTGCCAATGAAAGACACAATAAGACTTCTGAAATAAAAACTGAACTTGATTAAGCCTCTAGATCCCAATTTAAAGGTACCAATTTAGAGAAAATACTGCAGATAACAATGGAACATGCTTATACCACAGAAGTCGTATCATCAAAATCTTACAGAAAAATTATACGAGAATACAAATACAAAAGCAGGGGTTGGCAAACATTGTTAAGTCAGAAGAGGAATAAATAAAATTAACATGTTCATTTATGTTAAACTTTAATAAGAATACTTGTTTTAATCTTTGAAGTTACCATCAAAGGAATAGGAAAGAAAATCCCTAGTTAATAACAATAGAAAAATTAAATAACAATATAACTCAACCCAAAAGAGGATAAAAGGAAATAAAGAATATAGAACAGGTAGTGCAAATAGAAAACAATAGGTTTATACCCAAATATATCAGTAGGAACATAAGAAAGGAACAGACTGACTACTACAATTAAAACACCATGATTTCCACACTGTATAAAAAAAGTCAATATATGCTAATGAAAAATCCCAGTTAAATAAACAAAAACGTTAAAAGTGTGTATGAAAGAAGATATTCCTTGCAAAACACTAACCACATAAAGCTATTTTAGTGCTCACTTTGGCAGTACATATACTAACATTGGAAGGATACACAGAAGATTAGCATGGCCCCTGCACAAGGATGACACACAAATTTATGAAGCATTCCATATTTTTCAGACAAGCAAGTGCTGAGGGAATTCATTACCACCAGATCTGCCTTACAAGAGCTCCTGGAGGAAGCCCTAAATATGGAAAGGAAAGACAATTACCAGCTATTACAAAAACACACTGAATGAAGTTCACAGACCAGTGACTCTATAAAGGAACCACGCAGTCTGCAAAATAAGCAGCTAGCATCATGACGTCAGGATCAAATACACACATATAAACACTAAACTTAAATCTAAATGGGCTAAGTGCCCCAATTAAAAGACAGATTGGCAAGCTGGATAAAGAACCAAGACTTGTTGGTATGCTGTCTTCAAGAGACCCAAGAGACATGCAGTGACACAAATAGGCTTAAAATAAAGGGATGGAGAAAAATCTACAAAGCAAATGAAAAACAGAAATCGAGATTGCAATTCTAGTTTCTAACAAAACAGACTTTAAACCAACAAAGATAAAGAAAGACAAAGAAGGGCATTACATAATGGTAAAGGGGCCAATCCAACAAGAAGATCTAACTATCCTAAATACATATGCACCCAACACAGGAGCACCCAGATTTATAAAGCAAGTTCTTAGAGGCCTTCCAAGAGACTTAGACTCACACAAAATAATAGTAAGAGACTTTGGTACCCCACTGACAATATTAGACAGATCGAGACAGAAAATCAACAAAGATATTCAGGACATGAACTCAGTTCTGGATCAAATGCACCTGATGATATCTGCAGAACTCTACTCCCAAAAACAACAGAATATACATTCTTCTCATCACCACCTAGCACATATTCTAAAATTGATCACATAATCAGAAGTAAAACACTCATCGGCAAATGCAAAAGAACTGAAATCATAACAATCTCTCAGACCACAGCACAACCCATTCAAAAAGATACAATTACATAGAAATTGAACAAACTGCTCCTGAATGACTTTTGGGTAAATGATGAAATTAAAGCAGAAACCAAGAAGTTCTCTGAAACTAATGAGAACAAAGATACAACATATCAGAATCACTGGGACACAGCTAAGGCAGTGTTAATAGGTAAATTTATACAACTAGATGCCCACATCAAAAAGTTAGAAAGATCTCAAATTTTAAAACAACATAACATCACAACTAAAAGAAGCAGAGAACCGAGAGCAAGCAATTCCCAAAGCAGGCAGAAGACAAGAAATAACCAAAATCAGCGCTGAACTGAAGGTGACTGACATGAAAAACCATTTAAAAGATCAACAAATCCAGGAGCTGTTTTTTTGAAAAATTAACAAAATTAATAGACTGCTAGCTAGACTAATAAAGAAGAAAAGAGACATCAAATAAACACAATCCTAGAAACAAGGGGATACTACCACTGACCCCACAGAAATAAAAACAACCATCAGACAATATTATGAACACCTCTATGCAATAAACTTGAAAATAAAGAAGAAATAGATAAATTCTTAGATACAAACATCCTTCCAAGACTGAACAGGAAGAAATTGAATCCCTGAACAGACCAATGACATGTTCTGAAACTGAAGAAGTAATAAATAGCCTACTAACAACAAAAAAAAACCTCAGGCCAGATGGATTCACAGCTGAATTCTACCAGATGTACAAAGAAGAGATGGTACTATTCTTACTGAAACTATTCCACAAATGTGAGGATGAGGAACTACTGTCTAACTCATTTTATGAGACCACAGCCTCATCCTGATGTCAAAACCTGGAAGAGATAAAACTTCAGGCCAATGCTTCATGAACATCAAGGCAAAAATCCTCAACAAAATACTGGAAAACTGAATCCAGCAGCTCATCAAAAAGCTTAGCCGCCACATTCAAGCAGACTTTATCCTGAAGATGCAAGGTTTGTTCAACACTACACAAATCAAAAAATGTGATTCATCACATAAACAGAACTAAAGACAAAAACCACATGATTATCTCAATAGATGCAGAAAAGGCTTTTGATAAAATTCATCATTTCTTCCTGTTAAAACTCTCAATAAATTAAGCATTGGAGGAACATAACTCAAAATAATAAAAGCCATATACCACAAACTGACAGTCAACGTCCTACTGAATGGGGAAAAGCTAGAAGCATTCCCCTTGAAAACAGCACAAGACAAGGTGCCCTCTCTCATCACTCTTATTCAACATAGTATTGGAAATCCTGGACAGAGCAATCAGACAAGAGAAAGACATGAAAATAGAAGAGAGGAAGTCAAATCATACCTGTTTGCAGATTATATGATCTTATATTGAGAAAACCCCATAATCTCAGCCCAAAGCTTCTTAAGCTGAAAAATAACTTGAGCAAAATCTCAGGGGATACAAAATCCATGTTCAAAAACCACTAGCATTCCTATACACCAACAATAGTCAAGCTGAGGGCCATGTCAGGAATATAATACCCTTCACAACTGCCACAAAAAGAATGAAATATCTAGGAATACAGCTAACCAGGGAGGTGAAAGATCTCTACTAGGAGAACTGCAAAACACTGCTCAGAGAAATCAGAAAAGACACAAACAAATGGAAAAACATCCCATGCTCATGGATAGGAAAAATCAATATATCCTTAAAATGGCCATACTGTCCAAAGCAATTTATAGATTCAGTGCTATTCCTATTAAACTACTATTGAGATTCTTCACAGAAATAGAAAAAATTTTAAAATTCATATTAACCAAAAAGGAGCCTGAAGAGCCAAGGCAAACCTAAGCAAAAAGAACAAAGTCAGAGGCAACATGCTACCCAACTTCAAACTATACTACAGGGCTACGCTAACCAAAATAGCATGGTAGTAGTACAAAAACAGACACATAGACCAATGGAACAGAACAGAGAACCCAGAAATAAGGCCACACACCTACAACTAACCGATTTTCAACACACCTGAGAAAAACAAGCAAAGGGGAAGGGATTCACTATTCAATAAATGGTGCTGCAATGACTGGCAAGCCAAATGCAGAAGGCTGAAAGTGGAGGAAAACACCATATACAAAAAGCAACTCAAGAAGAAGAAGAATTAAAGACTTAAATATAAAACCCAAAAATATAAAAACCCTGGAATATAACCTAGGCAATACCGTTCACTACATAGGCACGGGCAAAGATTTTCATGATGAAGACACCAAATGCGATTGCAACAAAAGCAAAAATTGACAAATTGCTCACTTATAAAAATTTCTATTTTACAATCACAGACATGCCCTTTGTAAAGGCCAAAAAGTTATAATTATAGTAGGGGTCTGAACTTTGCTAAAAAATAAGAATAGTTAAGCAATAACCCATAATTGCTTGCTTAGCTTGCTTTTCTGTAGTGCTTACTGTCCCAGAGTCACGTAACTGGAGGTTTTAAGATTTATAACTTTTCCAACTGCTCCTGTAGATAACATCACTATTGTGAAACCTAAAGAACTTTGAAGTATTTTTCAGATTTAGCATTTTGGCAGACCAAGAGATGCCACCTGGACTTGTGATCCACACCGAGGAACTGATTCAATTAGTCCTGCAACCCCTCCCTGGAACTAACTCAGCTGCAGGAAGACAGTCTCAACACTCCTGTGACTTCATCCCTAGCTAATCAATTGCCTCAGTTCTCCAGCCCCCTGACCACCAAAGCATCCTTAAAAACCCTAGCCTCTGAATTCTCAGAGAGGCAGATATGGGAAATACTTCCCATCTCCTCACTTGACTGGCCCTGTTATTATTAAATACTTTCTCTACTGCAACTCCTGCTTTTCTCAGTGCACTAGCTTTTCTGGGCAGTGGGCAAGAACAATCTACTGGGTGATTACAATTTCTCCACCCAAGTTACTGTTTGTCCTTTCCATGCACTACTCATTAGAAGCAAGTCACTAAGTCCAGTGTCACTCCAGTACTCACTCAAGGGGATAGAAAGCAAGCTCTACTTCCTGTAGGGGGTACAATATTGATAATCATTTATTTAGAATTCTGTAATGGAGATTTGTCCATTCTCACTATTATTCATTGTTTCATTTACATCAATATGGACTCTTGGATATTTATTTTATTCTTTGAATTATAATCCAATTCTATGGTTTTGTATAGTATTATTCCAATACTGATGACCAGAGGCTCATTTAGATTGGCTTCTGTGTCCTGTTGACACGCCCCCTCTCCCTCTCCATCACTTTTTTCGAGCAATTCCTCACTTTCTGCACTACAAGATGCTCCATGTTAATCTTGTATTTTCCCTACCCCAGCCCCAGAATTAGCCATTGTTACAAGAGCACTAGCAACTTTCATTGGAAAAAGGTTTTTTAGAAACCAAGATCTGGGACCTGGGTGTGCTTATTGCTATTGTCACTGCTTCTGCCCTTTTGAAGGGCAGAGCTAGGAAATATGTATGTATTCTAACTCAGGTATATATTCATATCTTTTTTTTATTTCTGAATCAATCTATTTGTATATATTTTAAAATAAACATGAATGAAAACATCTCAAACTCTAACCCAACATCACAGAGTTCATTCTAGCCTTCATCCTCCTGGCTTCTTTGTACATTCTTTATCTGACAATGAGAAATCTACTGTCTTTATCTACAGTTTATTTACTTATTGGTTCAACTCTAATACATGTGTAAAATATTTTCAGTATTGCTAATCCATATCCCTGTATGAAACACATTTATCTACTAGAGCAGGGGTTATCAAACTACTGGCACTTTGACTATTTTAGTATGATATAAGAGCTAAGAATTGTATTTACATTTGTAAATGACTATAAAAATAGAATATTTTATGAAAATTCAGGTGAAAATTACATGAAATTTACATTTTAGTGCACAATGATAAAGTTCTTTTGGTACACAGAAATGCTCATTTGTTTACGTATTGCATATGATTGCTTTCTTACTACAACCACACAGCTGAGTAGTTGTCACAGGGATGCTATGACCTAAAAAGTAAAAAGTATTTAACATCTTACAGTCTACAGAAAAAGTTTGCTGACCACTGAACTAGAATATAGTGACTATGTAGTTCTTTTTGTCTTAGCCTTACCGTATGCATTTAAAACATCATATTCCAAAGTTATTTAGGTCAGTTGATTTAAACATGTCTTACATTTTAATATTGTTATATTCATCAATTATGATAGTCATTACATCCTTGGATGACACAACATCATGCTTTTTTCTAATTTTCATATAGTAAAGTTAACTCTGATGTACATATCATGAGTTTTGACAAATGCATAAAGTTATGTATTGTTCACTCCGATACAAATCAGAACAGTTCCTGAAACCTAAAAATTTCCCTGTCAGGCTGGTCTCTTTTGTAGTCAACATATTCTGTCCCTCTCCTTACAACTTTTGTTACTTCAATAATGTCATATAAACAAAATCATACATGTAGCTTTGGGGATCTGGCTTCCTTCACTCAACAAGCTGTATTTAAGATTCATCATGTTGTGTGAATTAATAGATCATTCTTTTTTATTGTTGAGTAGTATCCCATTGAAGACAAATATGCCATAGTTTGTTCACCATTCACCAATAAAGGGCATCTCTGTTGCCTCCAGTTTTTGGCAACCATAAAGTTTCTATAAATATTTGTGTACAAATTTTTGTGTGAACATAAATTTTCAATGCATTTGGATGAAGACCTAAGAGTAGGATTGCCAGGTCATATGGTAAGTATATGTTTAATTTTATTTAAAACTGTCTTATATAGTGGCTATACCATTGGTATTCCCACCAGCATTAAATGGGAGTTCCTGTTGTTCCACATCCTTGTCAGCATAATTTTGTTGTTGTTGTTTTTGGGTGTTATGGTGGTATCTCATTATGGTTTTAATTTGCATTTCCATTATGACTTGAGCATGTTTTAATGTGTTCTTTTGGTGAAATGCCTGTTCAGATCTTTTGCCCATTATTTAATTTGGTTATTTATTTTCTTTTTGTTAAGTTTGGATAGTTGTTTTGTGCTTTTTTTTTTTTCCTAACTCTAGATGCAAGTCCTAACTCATATATGTGATTTTAAAATATTGTCATCCAACTGTGGCCTGTCTTCTTTTTTCTCTTAATAGTGACTTTCACAGAGCAAATTAAATCCAATTTATCAATTTTTTTAACTTTATGGATGTTGTGCTTGCTATCATATAAAAACTCATTGCCAAAATTAAACTACACAGATTTTCTACTACGTTTTCCTCTAGAAGTTTTACAGTTTTACATTGAAGATCTATGATCTATTTTGAATTACATGCCAAAGGGCTTTAAAAAAAAATCCAGAACCATTTATTTAAAAGATAACAAAAACAAAGTCAACATTTAATTGGCTTTACACTTTGGTCAAAATCAGTTGACAGTATTTATTGTCGGTCTATTTCTGGAATCTTTATTCTATTCCTTTGATATATGTGTCCATAATTTACTCAATATAACACAATCTTCATTACTGTGCTTTATTGTAAAAATCTTAAAATTAGGCAGAGAGTCCTCCAGCTTCGTTCATTTTCAGATCGTTTTGATTTTTCAAGTTTCTTTGCCTTTCATACACATTGTTGAATAAGCTTGTCAATATCTACTAAAAACATGTGCTGGAATTTTGATTAAGATTGCATAAAATCTAGACATCAAATTGAGATTCAAATATTGAATCCTCCCGTCCATGAACATGATGTGTCAACTCTACTTATTTCTCTCTTCCTTGATTTCTTTCAATAGTGTTTTCTAGTTCTCAGTATACAGATCCTACACATATTATTAGAATTTTAGCTAAGCACTTAAATTACTGGTGCTATTGTAAATGGCATAGGTCTTCTAAATTAAAATTTCAATTGCTCATTGCTGGTATATAGAAAAAAATTGACTTTCCTTCTTTCTGTGACCATGCTCAACTCACTATTTCTATGAGCTTTTCTATAGATCCTTTAGAGTTTTCTACATAAATAATCATATCTTCTGCAAATATAGTTATATTTCTTCCTAACCTTTATGACTTTTATTTTACTTGCCTTATTACATTGCCTAAGATTTTCAGTATGATGCTAAAGAAAACAATGCTTTGTTTCTGAACTTTGAGAAAAAGCAATCAGTCTTTCACCAGTGCGTATGTTAGCTATAGGTTTTCAACAGATGCTAAGGAAGTTCACTTCTACTCCCACTTTACTAAGAGTTTTTATCATGAATGGAGTTTAATTTTATTGAATGCTTTTTTGTGTCTGCTGAAACTACATGTAAGAAATATGGTTTTTCTTAATCATTTACTAGGATAAATTTATACTGCATTTCTGCAATAAGTCTACTTAATTGTGATGTATTTTCATTTTTATATACAGATGGATTTAATTGGCTACTATGTTGTTGGGAATTTTTGTATATACATTCATGAGGGCCACTGGTCTGCATTTTTCTTTTCTTGTAATGTTGTTGTCTGGTTATAGCATTACAGTAAATATTGACTTCATAAAATGACGGGGAAGTTTTCCTTCTTCTATTTTCAGGGATGTGCAAGACTGGTATTGTATTCTCCTTAAATTTTGTTTGGATTCACCACAGAAACCATCTGGGCCTATGGCTCTCTCCTTGAAAAAGTTCTTAACTACAAATTCAATTTCTTTAATAGCTATACAACCACTAATATTATTTCATCCTCAGTTAGTTATTGTATTAGTCCATTTTCATACTGCTGATAAAGACATACCCGAGAATGGGCAATTTACAAAAGAAAGAGGTATAATTGGACTTACAGTTCCACGTGGCGGGGGAAGCCTCACAATCATGGTTAAAGGCAATAGGGAGCAAGTCACATCTTACATGGATGGCAGCAAGCAAAGAGAGATCTTGTGCAGAGGAACTCCTCTTTTAAAAACCATCAGACCTCATGAGACTTATTCACTATCATGAGAACAGCCACAGGAAAGACTTGCCCCCATGATTCAATTACCTCCCACAGGGTCCCTCCCACAACACATGGGAATTCAAGATGAGACTTGGGTGGCCACACAGCCAAACCATATCAGTTATAGTAGTTTGTATTTTTCCAGGATTTGGCCCATTTCATCGATCAAAGTTTCAACAGCAAAACCTCATGAAAAGCTTTCATCAAAACTTCAAAATCAAAATTTCATCAAAGTTTTAACATCGATGCAAATACAGCAGAATATAGGATTAGCAAAGCACAGTTTAAAAGCAAATATCCAAACTGGAGAGAAAAAATAATGAAAAATATGAATATAGGCATAAGATACATATCAGACACATTTTAAAGATTTTTATATAAGTGTAATTTGAAGTTCCAGAAAAACAGCAGAGATATTGGGGAAGAAGCAATGTTTAAAGAAAGAATGGCTAAGAGTTTTACAAAACAGATGAAAGACATGAGTTCTGCATACTGAATGGATATTAATTCAGTAAAACCACATTTAGATAGATCATAGGAAAACTACTAAACACAATGTCAAATAGCAAATCTTACACGCAACAGAAGGGGGAAAGCCATATTATTGCAAACAAATAATAGCTGATTTTTCAACAGATACAGAAGCAGAAAGAAGACAATGGATTAGCTTCTTTTAAATGCCAAAAAAAAAAAAAAAAAAAAAAGACTTTTAACCTAGAATTCTACATCCAGCAAAACTATTGTTCATAAATACAATCAAGATGTTTTGAAGAAAACTCAGAATTCTCATCCAGGAATGTGACATAAAAAGAAGCATTAAAGAGAGTTCCTCATATTAGAAGGAAAACGATTCTAGAACCCAAATGGAAACAGTGAATTGAAAGAAAGAATGAATAATAATATGTGATTAAAATAAGTGTTACTAGATGAACAAAAATAATTTCTTGTGTTTTATACATGTAGAATTAAGATGCATGATAATAGATAAGCAAAAAAGTAAGCAGACTAAAAGCAGCTAAATGTTTTCATGTTCCAATATTATTCAAAAAATCATAAAAAATGTCATGTGTGTATGTCGAAATAAGGCAAACGATAACAAAATAGTTAAAAAAGAACCACGAGTTAATACAAAGGAAAATAAATTGTTAAAAATTTTGATTAACCCAAAGAAAAGACAAAACAACCCATATAAAAATACTAGATTTTCATTCTTGAAAAAAAAAAAAACTCACGTGTTACTTGCAAGATACATCCTTTACATATAATGACATAAACCAAAGAATTGAAAAATATATACCATGCATATACTAGACAAAAAAAGCTGCTATAGCTATACTAATATCAGATAAAATATACTATGAAACAAGGAATATTACTAGAGATAAAGAGGGACATTTCATAAAGTTCCATAATCCATCCAATGATGTCGCTTCAAAATATATAAAACAAAATTAAGAGAACCAGAAAGTAAAATAGACAAATCTATAATCATGAGACTTGAACCTTTCTTGAAATGTGACCCCTAGCTACCACTATGTGGAAAAAAATAATTCCAAATGGTTCGTATATTTAAATGTTAAAGAAAAAGGCCTTTAGAAGACATAGAAGAAAGTCTTAAAGTAGATAAAAACTATAAAAATGCTAATCAAAAAGGAAAAATGATAAATTGTATTCATTAGAATTAATAACTACTTTTAATCAAAAGATACTATTAAGAGTGAAAAGATAAGGCACAGAGTGGAAAAAAAATTGCAAAACATGTATCTAAGGACTCATATGAAGAATCTACAAAGAAATCTTACCTAAAAATGAAAGATAGACAATCCAGTAGAAAAATGAACAAATGATGTGAACACAAAAGAAGATATCCAAATGGCCAATAAGAATATTCGCTCGCCATTGGATACAGCAAATTAAAACCGTTATATGATAAATTACTTTTCACTTATCAAAATGTCAAATGAAAACACAGAGAAGCACAGACGCATATGCAGGCACACACATACACACACACAATCAAAGAAGTAGAGAGGATGTGAAACAAGTAGAACTCTCCCACATTTATAGTGGGAGTGTAACTGTTAAAACCATGTGCCACATTCTTTGATAGCATCTACTAAAGCTGAGTGTGCATTCCCTCTGATTAATTCCACTGGTAGATACACACCCAAATAAAATGTATGCAATGTCACCCAAGGACACGTGCATACTGCTTACAGCAGCTCTGTAATAGCCCAAACCCAAAACAAACCAAATGCCCACCAATGGAGGAATGAATAAGTAAATGGTACCATTTTCATACAATAAAAGGTATTGTATGAATACATTTTATTTATGGCAACAAGAATGAACTACTGCTACACTGCTAGGTAAAACAAGATGTCTAAATTGCAAAAATGCTTGAATTGAAAAACCAAAAAGAAACAGGAATAAAAAAGCAGACACTGTAGGACGTCACTTATATAAAGCTCAAAACATGCAATATTATATCTTGCTGTTAGAAGATAAAAAACTTTGTTACAAGTTTGATAATGTTTACACTTGTAATGGCAGTAGTTGGCAGGAAACAAGAGGGGCTTCTGCAGAACTGTTTCATTTCTTGATCTGGTAGGTAGTTTACATAAGACTGTTCATTTTATAATTTATCAAGCTGTTACTTATTATTTGTGCATTTTCTATGTGTTCTTTTCTATACTTTGAAAAGAAGTTTAATTTTAAAAACAGCATGTATATAGAAACTTAAAACTGTAAAAACTGATCCCAAGGTCATATAAACCCCTTATACCCCGAAGACTAATCTTAGTGTCCAACACACATTGACGATAAATGATTGCTTTTTAAATTAATGAAACAAGGGATCAAACACATAAAAAAGTACTGTCATTATTTCCCAGCTGTCATTTATATGAATGCTCATCTGCTTTTTCTAGGAGAATATCCTCATACAGATTATTTCTAATGTTAAACCTGACCTGTTTTCCTCTTTTATTCAATTAACATAAAAATTAACTGAGAAGTTTCTTCAAAATACACACCTCTCCTACTTACTCATGCTACCATTTAGAATTAAATCTATTTGCAGCAGATGAAATTGCTTTATATTGGGCCACAAAACAAGAATTCTCATATTTTGAAGGCTGTGAAATAATTATCATCAAGTCACTATGTTCTGAAACTTTATAAGATAATTATCACTAACATTGTTTATAGTTAAGATGGTCTATTTCAAACATTTTGCATAATGACTTAGGTCAAGCAGGAATTTAGATATGTTGCCTTGAGCAAAACCACTGACTTCCATCAAATGGAGCTTGCTTGCTTTCTTTTTTTCTTCCCAATGACTAAGTTTTTTTTATTTATTTTTATTTTATTATTATTATTATACTTTAAGTTTTAGGGTACATGTGCACAATGTGCAGGTTTGTTACATATGTTGTAAGCTTTAGGCATCTTTGGTGGTTTTCTTGACCTATTATAAATAGTCTTCAAAAGAAAATTTTAGAAACTAACATATAAATGTCTTTGATGAGCCTGATGTGATTTCAAGACGTTTTTTACCCGGTCATGGATCTCATCGCAGTTTGAAGGTGAACAGCAATCAGAATGAAACCTGTAGGCAAAAAATAAGTTTTATTTTTATTAATAAAATCAGGTACTGATTCTAAGCTATACTATCAAGCTTTCACAGTATGTTCAACAAATAGTCTTAAAAAAGGTTGGCATACATCTGGGAGAACATACCTATATATCTGACCATTTTAATGATTTCCACACATAGTTATTTGGAGCTTTAATTAAAGATACAGATTTTCATATGAAAACAATAATTCTATGTACAATGCCTTTACATATAGTTCCTATTCTGTAGTAATCATACCCTCAAACTGTGTGAAAAAATTCCTTTCTGCAGAGAAAAAAATACCTAATTTTATGAAACAAAATGTGTATAATAGACAAAAATATTTACAATTTAATCCTGCTCATTTTTTCAGAATACAGAGCAACATAGAAGTTAAATGGTTTCTTTTCAACACAGATGATATCGTCTCTCTAGTCTCAGCTATGAATAAATGCATCTAAAAAATTGAAAAATGTGACTTTATTATTAGAGTCTGGGGGTTGAAATTAAAGATATGAAAGAAGAAACAAAGCATCTTTCTCTTTTGTATGACCTTTTCAAATTCAAAACTGACACTAGTATAGATAAATGACTTTATTTCATATAATGAAAATTTCTAATTATAATGCATATATATAAAGTGTTATTAATAATTCCCTTATAATGAAATAGGTAAAATGCTGCTATGTTGCTTTAATCTTTGCCTTGTTTTCTTCCCAGTTTGTCCTTTTTTTTTTTTTTTTTTTTTTGAGACGGAGTCTCGCTCTGTCACCCATGCTGGAGTGCAATGGCGCCATCTTTGTTAACTGCAACCTCCACCTCCCAGGTTCAAGCAATTCTCCTGCCTCAGCCTCCTGAGTAGCTGGGATTTCCCGCCACTACACCTGGCTAATTTTTGTATTTTTAGTAGAGAGGTTTCATCATGTTGGTCAGGCTGATCCCAAACTCCTGACCTCGTGGTCTGCCCACCTTGGCCTCCCAAAGTGCTGGGATTACAGGCATGAGCCCAGTTTGTTCTTAAAAGCTACAAAATCATATGTTTATACAAAGTATAAACTACTAAACAGGATGTATTATACAATCTACTTTAAAGAATGCAGTAAGTAATGAATAATCAATTATCTAAATTTTAATCTCCTGTATATAAAAAAGCAAGTTCTACTGCACCTATGAAAAATACATTAGCAGGCTTTGTTATTTGCAATATATATAGCACATCTTGGAAATCTGAGATCCAAATATGCAGCTCTGAGGATCCACTGGATCTCTTCAATGATACTATTAGAGGATCCACTAGTCTGTGCTGTGGGATAAGGAATGCTTGCTTGCCAATCTAATTTCATTTATAAAAGTCAAAACTTTAAGCATGATTCAAAAGAATATCAGCTCCTTTTTCAGTAGATTTGCTAGTATTTCTTGGTCTAATTTTAGTAATAACTCAAAACCTCACACAAATTTTAAATTATAATATTAATATTTACACATTGAGAAGGGAACAACTTCTGAAATACAACACTTATAACCAAAATTGAAACCATTTTATGTTGTGCTAACTTTACTGGAGGAATTTCTTAAATGGGCACAAAGCAAAAACCACCTTCACTATAAATAAAGCAATTCATTTGATTAAAGCCATTGGGAAAGTTTCTAAAAATCTGTTTATATACATGATTAAGGAGTCAGCATTTTACTGCAATCTTACAGAAAACTTAATTTCAATAAATATTTACACAGATAAATTCCTATAACTGTATGTTCTGTCATACATCATCCACGCAAAACTTCCAATTTTGCCTGGAACATATAATCCACATTTACATCAGTTTAAATTGTTTATTGATTTCAATAGATTGTATAAACACCCTACAAGTATACTGCTTAGTGACCTATAAAAAGCCATTTCAGAGAATGTCTTATATTTAAAGATGCGGTACTGAGTGTTGAAAAGAATAAAATGTTTTTGTTCCCAGTAGTATGTCTTAGACATTTTAGCTTCCTTTAGAGACTAATCTAGATATTTAGAAAATACACTCAAATCAAAGGTGTTCTGCTCTAGTGAAAGTAAAAAAAGCTTATCTATCATGCCTGCCCCAGAGAGTATATCAACAAAATGTTAATTTGTATAGGTAAATTCAAAACTAAACTGCCATTGTATTCTTTTTTTAAAATTACCTAACCTTCCTCAAGTTGTAGTTAAAATAGGTAATGTTTAACATTAGAATCACTCATTTTCTTCCAGCAAAGAACTTACTACATCTATCATCCTGAGTGAAAATAATGTGTAAATGCCACCGCTATCTACTCTAAGCCCTTCCCCACACTGAAATATGAATAAAGGGACAGCTAACTTTAGCTGTCATCAATGAAGAATTTTTGAATATAGCCTCAATGACAAATTGATCAATCCAGAAAAGACTAAGGTCAAAAGCTGGAACAAAATTGCATTCAAAGATAAAGTAACACGGAACTAAAATTAATACTGTACTAGAGTGGTAGGTTTACAATTGGAGAGTTCTGCAAAATACGTGAAAAGGTAGAAAAATAAAAGTATTTATAAAAGTAAATAAAAACAAATTTATTTACAAAAGTAAATAATATTTATTTATAAAAGTATTTATAAAAGTTTATTATAAAAGTAAACAAAAACATATCCAAGGAAATACAGATTTAAAAAATTCTGGAAAACTTACAGAGATGACAAAGGACCTAATCAACAAAATCAAAAGAGATGAATTCTAAAAGTCGGTAAAAAAGAAAGGAGCACCAATTGTATGTCTAAACAGCTGGGCAGATGAGGAAATCGAGGAAAGTCCCCTGATACTGAGATGCAAGTCATCAACTTCAGCAGAAAAACCTCTCTTCCAGTTTTTCTCCTGAATTTTTGATGTTGTTGTTGTTGTTTGTGTGTGTGTGCACCTACGTTAACGATTCCATGATTCCCCCACTACCCTGCAACAGGCATGATTCTAATGGACTAGAAGCAACCTTAATCAAAATTCCCTATCTCAGGATTGGGGTCTACAACATGCCTCCATATATCCATTATGAATACTTTCAAAGCTAATAAGTAAACAGACAAACCTATATGTTTAAAATAGATTTGTTTTAATACAGCATCCAAACTAACACACTGTTGTTCAACTCATCAGCTTTGAGTTAAACTTTCGATATATTCTCTACAGTTAATTAAATCTTTGTTAATTATGTCTGATGGCCCCAGTACACACTATAGGAATTTGGCGTGCTTACTTTAGCTTTCTGACACGAGCTGTAAAGATACATCGATTTCCATGTTGTTCAGTGTCCAGTGTTTCTCTTACATATAGAAAAAAACTTATATAATTTTTTAACCAGGATTGATTTACTTTCAACTTATTACAGAAACATGGTTTTCTATATTACTATTTGTGACAGATGCAAGGAATTTCCAATTTCAATTTTAAAATATATGAAAAGGAACTATTTATTTCACATACAAATTATAACAGGATCAGACTCTGGTTGCCATAGCATTTTTAAAGGGAGAGCTGGAATCTTTACATGATTAAGATGCTCTTAGGGAGCTGGGGGAAGGTTGTTTGAGAAAACTAGATACCATCTACCAACAATATATAGATAGCCATTACGAATAAATAAAAAATATAATCTGTGTTGTGTTTACACTTAAGGCAAGCCTATAATATTAAATTCCTCTGAATCTACTAAAAACAATCACATATATTACTTTTCACTTTTAAGAACTATAATCTGTAATTAAGGTTAATGTGACCCATATCTGCTTAATAAACTCACATCAAGAGAACTGTGCTAGGAAGAAATATCTAACATTATCTAATATGTAATATATTCTAAACAAAAACAATTTAAGCCTTTTAAAATCAAATTACACTTTTATAAATATTCATTTCACATGCATAATTGCTGCTTCCCCTTCTAATACTTATTATTCAAAGATCAGTACAGAAATGAAGACCGCACATAATTACCTTTCCCTGAGAGAAGCTCTATTTAACACAGGGCTTGGAGAATGCTTTGGTATTGCTGAGGGTGCTGAATGGACCAGTAAGGTCCTCGCTGAATGCTGGGGCTTACTACGCGACCTTGGGCTCAAATACTCTTCACATTTTTCTAAAGAGTCGTCGAAGTCTCTCCCATGGGGTGTCCTGATAACCTGCTTTAAAAATTATATATATATATAGATATACACATACAGATACATATGTATATAACATAATATATAGTAATATAGTATGCACAGTAGTAATATGCGTGTGCACACACACACTCATTTTATAAAAGTAATAAAACAAATATATGCCACAGCTATAAAGATAAAATTCAGAATATAGTAATTAGTCACTGTAATATTAAATATTAAATATATCAAGATTGTTCATTATACATAAAATGTATAAGATAGTTCAAAAGGCTTTTGAGTAGTGGTGGGGTTCACGTAGGGATGTGTGTATCTAAAACAAAGAATACATCCACATAAACCAAGTGGTAGCCTAGTTTAGCTATCAGATCAAACAGAACTAGATTCAAATTCAGGTCTAATACTCATTCACTACTTCATTTGTTCTGGGAATGGACACATGAACAAATCAGGAAAGACAAATGAATAAATTCCTGCTCCTGTGGAACATATATTCTGGTAAAATATATATTCTAATAAGAAGAGATAAATGTAAAACACAAAAACACACCGAGATAAAGAAGTAGAATAGAGTGTGTTAAAGGATATTAAGTAACATGAGAAGAAGGGGGGTTAAGTGCTGATGGGTGGGATGGAAAGAGTACGCAGGAAAGGAACTGTAATTTTAAATGGGATAGTCAGTAGGAACCTCACCGAGACCTGAAGACCTCGGTAAAGACCGTAAGACCTAAGTCACGAAGATTATCTGTGGAAAGACTATGCCAGAAGAGAGAAAAATAAGTGCAAAGATCTTGGGAGTAGGAGGAGGACATGCTTGATATTAGCAAGGGAGCCAGTGGAGCTCGACTGGGTAGTAAGAAATGAGGTCAAAAAGGTAGGTTTTAAGAAATTAATCTTTTATTCTGAGAGAAAAATATGTCTTGACTTTTTCCTTCTATAAATAGGACATCCCAGGCTATTATATTGAGAATAGTCTGCAGAGGGGCCAAGGGTCCTGGCAGGAAATCAGCTAGGAACCTGTTATAATAAAATCTGGAAAAGGATGCTGGCTTCGGCCAGAATGACTACAATGGAGGTGAGAAGTGATCAGATTCAGAATATATTTAGAAGACACAGCCAACAGGTCACAACTGGTCTCGATGTCAAAGATGACACTAAGGTTTTCTGTCCTAATCAACTAGAAGGGTTGGGTTTGTATGAATTAGATATACTCTTCCAATTGTAAGCATAGAAAATTAAGATATTAGGAGTCTAGTTTTGGACATATTAAGCTTCATGTATCTATTATCTATTAATCATTCAATATATTAGAGCAGAGTTTGGGGGAAAGTCCAGGATGAAAATATAAATTGGTAGTTACTAGAGTCTAAATGGTATTTAAAGGTATTGCACTGGGTGATATTGCCAAGGAAGTAAAAGTAAATCAAAAGTAGAAAACATCTGAAGAATTAGCCCTGGGAATACTCCAATATTTTTTTTTTTTTTTTGAGACTGAGTCTTGCTCTGTCGCCCAGGCTGGAGTGCAGTGGCGCAGTCTCGGCTCACTGCAAGCTCCGCCTCCCGGGTTCACGCCATTCTCCTGCCTCAGCCTCTCCGAGTAGCTGGGACTACAGGCGCCCGCCACCACGCCCGGCTTATTTTTTTTTTTTTTTGTATTTTTAGTAGAGACAGGGTTTCACCGTGGTCTCGATCTCCTGACCTCATGATCCGCCCGCCTCGGCCTCCCGGGAATACTCCAATATTTAGAGGCTTGAAAGATGAAAAGAAAACATTACTGAAGAGTAGCCAGGGAAGAAAGGAAAGAAACACAAGAATTTGTTGTTTTGGAAGTCAGTAAACAATGTATTTCAAGGAAGGGGGAGTAACTAATGGGTAAATATAATTTGATAGGTCAAGTTAGAAAAGACAGACCTTTGGATGTTAGTAACAGTGAGGTCATTGATAACATCAACAAAAATAGCTTTAATGGAGTGACAAGAGTGAAAATCTGAAGTTGAGTTCAAGAGAGAATAAGCGGAGAGGAATTGGATTCATTTAACAAATATTTGAGTTCCAGTCATGTCCTAAGTTTTGGGACTACAATAGTGAACAAAACAAAGTCTCTGCCTTTAAGAGTTTACGTTATAGCAGTGCTATTTGTTAAATATTTGACCTTTTAGACAGCTATCTAATTCTTCTCAGACTCCTTTCCCTCACATGAAAAATAATAATAGCTAGCTTATATAGATCTTCCATTATTTACTTAAACTATATTGCAGGATGTCTAGGTGTATAAATTAGTTGCCCAATAAACGTATGTCATTTGTTATTAAAATGTAAGTCCAGCATAGGTTTTGCTTCAACACTACCATAATTTTCACTATTTTCCAAAATTACAACAAATAATAAGTCAGTGGTCAGCTGAGAGAATCATGCTTTCATTCCAGAACCTAATAGAACATAGTTCAAATGACTCAGTTACAGTCCCCAATAACTGACCAACAAGAAATATGTGATCAAGATTGAAGAAAAAAATAAAATTGCTCCATTTTTAGCTATTCAGAGACAAAACAAAAACACAGTAAATGTTAAAAACAAGATCAAGGAGGTTGATGGTCAACAGTGTAAGTGTATATGTTAAGAGACGCAGAATAGATAGCTCACACCTGTAGTCTCAACTATTCAGGAGGCTGAGGCAGGAGGAACCTTGAGCTCAGGAGTTCTATGTTGCAGTGAGCTATGACTGCACCACTGCACTCCAGCCTGGGTGACGCAGCAAGACTCTGTCTCAAAGAAAAAGAAAAAAAAAAAAAAAAGGAAAGACAAGAAAGAAAAAGAAAGTGGGAGAAGGTGTCACACTGTTGTTTCTAGAATATATCCAAATACGAGTCACTTTGCTTGGATTTTCTTTTTATCAATTTCAATGTCAACTGAGACATGTTAGATGGCAGACCACTTCATTTTTATCTGCTAAATTTTCTCCCCAAACTAGTCAGCAGTGCTTTATACAAAGCCTTTTATAGGTGACTACCACTGAATTTCTATCAGAATATTCACTGAGAATCTCTTGAACATGTTAGCTAGAACTCAAACCTAAAGAAATACAAAAATTTAAACTCACAATCCAGATGAGGCAGGGCATATACAGAAGGATAAATGACAATAAGATATGCTGAAGTGTCAAACACATTCCAATGACAACAACTGCAAAAAGAAATTCAAAGGAATGAACGACTTCTAATGGTCTTAATGGTGGAGGTCTAATTGAGAAAGTAGAATTGAAATCAAAGCCACACATAGAGGAAAGGAGGAGAAAAGCCATTCAGAATAGGAAAAAGGCACAAGAAAAGACGAGCAAAGATGAAAAATGAATAATAGTTTGGCTATTTCTATACAAATGTAATAGAGAATATCATAGAGGTGGGAGGGACACATTGTACAAGAATCTTAAATGCTGTAACTCAATAGTATTCAACATTTATTAAGCATCTTCTGCGTGTAAAGTAGCAAACAAAGCAGGGAACAACAATCACGGGTGTTAAATAAATATATTAGCAAGGGAGCCAGTGGAGCTCTCAAAAAAAGTTACAATACAGAATATAAGACATCAAGGACAAGTAATGAGAAAGGAAATTAGAGCTAAATAGACATGAAGTAATTGTGCAATGGGAACACAGCTTGAATATATTCCTTCCATGGAATTAGAGTGTATGCTTTGGAAAGTCTTTTATCTAAATAAGGGGTTAGGAGGTATAACGAAAGGGTAGGTCCCTTTGATAAGAATCCATTTCAAACTTAAAGCCTTCAGCCCTAGCTTAAAAAATGTTTCCATAGCTCTTGTGAGTTTCCCTTAGATTACTTCCTTTCAAAAGCTAAATGGAATATTATCTCTTTAGCTCATCACAGAAGGGTTATATTTCTTGAGTATATCTTCAATAATACTGGCTTAGAGTCCAAAAACTTGAGTTCAAATCCCTGCTGCTTATGAGACCCTGAGCAAGTCATTTACCCTATTGAGGCTTTAGTTTCCTTACCTATAAACCGAAGACATAATCTTACAGATTTGACACAAAAATTAAATGAAAGAAAAGTGAAAACACTAGTGGAGAGCTTGGCTCATAATTTTCTTCTGTGTATAGCATTTATACTTCAGCATAAAAAAGGCCTTTTTATGTTTATGAAAAGAGTTTTTTAAATGACTTTCTATGAACCCACAAATGCAACAGTTTCAATATGGCAAATGCTAAAATATATCAAGATGAAAAAATAACCAATATTTTTAAACTAATCTGAAACTGGTACAGGTAAAAAAGGAAACTTCATACACTAAAGTCATTGTGATTAATGACATGCTCTTCAAATCTATGATACGTAGAGTTTTTATACCACACGTATGAAATAAGATTCCTGAAAAGTTGCTTACACAGTAAGTTGACAAATCATATTAATGGCCATAAAAATGTTATATTTACAAAAACCTCAAGGTCAAATTAGTGTGGGTGAGAATTAATTACTACAAATAATGGGAACTAGAAAATTCAGTTACTCAACAAATATTTGTTGTAAGCCTACACAGTGCCTAGTACCACACACTATTCTCTAAAGTTTCTCTTCTGTCATAGGGCAGAAGAGTTCAGAAATAAACAGAAATAATTCAAACGGAATTAGCTGAGAAGTAGTTGAGAATAAGGACCATAGGACAGACGTACAGTGCAGGTACAACTTGCAGGATGGTCAGAGGAAAGTATGGTTCTGAAAGGGGAAAAAGTAGATATGGGTAACTGAAATCAGTTTCTAAATCTTGCCAAGAACATTCCTTAGTGAATCTTACATCAAGTAAATGATCAATTCCTATCTTATCTGATTTAAACATTTATATGCACACTATCTGATTTGGTTTAAGTAAGATGTACTTTTTTTACACTGAAGCCGAATTTAAAAGATATTCTAAAATAATACAATAAGAAAATAATTCCCAAATATATCAGTTCTTGAGGGGAACCCCTCCCCTCTTAGACCACTGTTCTATTCACTTACATACAAAAACTTTTTAAATCCTCACAACAACCTTATGAGGTAGACATTTTTATTATCTGTACCTTATTGGTAAGAAAATAAAAGCAAAATCAAACAGCTGTTAAGCAGTGGGGGTTCCAGACCAATTATATATGAGGGATCTATGGCAGAAACAAATTGCAAACTCTCATAGCCCAAGCCTAACAGGATTTCTACAAGGGAAGTCCCACAAAGGATGGGCTCACAATATGATTTACCAATAATCCAATATACACAGCTAAGGAACAAACTGACAAACTGAGAAAGAAAGAAAATATTCCCAACTAAAGTTATAATGTGATCACAACAATGCTACCAAATCATTCAAGGACAGTACAAGAAAGGATAACTATAGGCCACCCTCAGTTGTGGCCATATATGGAAAAATCATAACTAAAATATTTTAATTCAGGAATGTTAAAGAATAAGCTAGAAGAACACAACATGACAAGGCAGTTTATTCAAATAATACAAGGATGGATTATCATTAGAAAATTTATCAATTCACCATAAAAAAAATTATCATCTCAACAGGTGCTGGAAACAGCATTTGATAATATTCAATATCCATTCATTCTATATATATATATACATATATATTCTATTCAAACAAGGAATTTCAAGGGAACTTCCTTAACTTGCTAAAGAATAGCTAACAAAACTTTACTGCAAATAATATTTATATGTGTGGAAATTTATAGATTATCCTTTCAAAGAGAAGAATACACACTACATTAGTCTACACTACAGCATGTTAGGCAATACTGCAGTAGCAAATTAAGTTTGAAAATCAATGGCTTGACATCATAAACATTCATTTTTCCTCCACTATATGGTAACACAGTTTAGCAAGAGAAATTATACAAAACTGCCCAGGGACTTATGCTGATAAAACATGCTAAACAAATTATAACTGTACTATCTAGAACCTGAAGCTTCATTGTCACTGTAACAATAAGAGTGTTTGCATTAGTCCATTTTCATGCTGCTGATAAAAACACACATGAGACTGGGAAGAAAAGGAGGTTTAATTAGAATTACAGTTCCACATAGCTGGGGAGGTTTCGCAATCATGGCTGAGGGTGAAAGGCACTTCTTACAGGGTGGCGGCAAGAGAGAATGAGGAAGAAGCAAAAGCAGAAACCCCTGATAAACCCATCAGATCTCATGACACTTATTTACTATCACGAGAACAGCATGGGAAAGACAGGCCCCACGATTCAATTTCCTTCCCCTGGGTCCCTCCTACAACATGTGGGAATTCTGGGAGATACAATTCAAGTTAAGATTTGGATGGGAACACAGCCAAACCGTATCATTTCACCCCTGGCACCTCCAAATATCATGTTCTCACATTTCAAAACGAAACATACCTTCCCAGCAGTCCCCCAAAGTCCGAACTCATTTTAGCATTAACCCAAAAGTCCACAATCCAAAGTCTCATCTGAGACAAGGCAAGTCCCTTCTGCTTATGAGCCTGTAAAACTAAGAACAAGCTAGTTACTTCCTAGACACAATGGGGGTACAGGTATTGGGTAAACACAGCTGTTCCAAATGAGAGAAACTGGCCAAAACAAAGGGGTTACAGGGCCCATGCAAGTCTGAAATCCAGTGGGGCAGTCAAAGCTTTTCCAGGCGCATGGTGCAAGCTGTCAGTAGATCTACCATTCTGGGATCTGAGGGATGGTGTCCCTCTTTTCCCACTCCATTAGGCAGTGCCCCAGTAGGGACTCTGTGTGGGGGCTCTTCTGCACTGCCTTAGCACAAGTTCACCATGAGGGTTCTGCCCCTGCAGCAAATTTCAGCCTGGGCATCCAGGAGTTTCCATACATCTTCTGAAAACTAGGTGGAGGTTCTCAAACCTCAATTCTTGACTTCTGCGCTCTCGCAGGCTCAACACCACATGGATGCTGCCAAGGCTTGGGGCTTCCGCCCTCTGAAGCCAGAGCCCAAGCTCTACATTGGCCCCTTTAGCCATGGCTTGAGTCACTGAGACACAGGGCACCAAGTCCCTAGGCTGCACACAGCACAGGGACCCTAGGCCCAGCCCATGAAACCACTTTTTCCTACTGGACCTCTGGGCCTGTGATTGGGAGGGGCTGCCATGAAGGTCTCTGACATGACCTGGAGACATTTTACCTATGGTCTTGGGGATTAACATTAGGCTCCTTGCTACTTATGCAAATTTTGCAGCTGGCTTGAATTTCTCCCCAGAAAATAGGTTTCTCTTTTCTATCACATAGTCAGGCTGCAAATTTTCCAAACTTTTATGCTCTGCTTCCCTTATAAAACAGAATGCCTTTAATAGCACCCAAGTCACCTCTTGAATGCTTTGCTGCTTAGAAATTTATTCTGCCAGATACCTTCAATCATCTTTCTCAAGCTCAAAGTTCCACAAATCTCTAGGGCAGGGGAAAAATGCCACCAGTCTCCTCACAAGAGTCACCTTTACTCCAGTTCCCAAAAAGCTTCTCATCTCCATCTGAGACCACCTCAGTCTGGATTTTATTGTCCATATTGCTATCAGAATTTTTGCCAAAGCCATTCAACAAGTCACTAGGAAGTTCCAAACTTTCCCACATTTTCCTGCCTTCTTCTGAACCTTCCAAACTGTTCCAACCTCTTCCTGTTACCCAGTTCCAAAGTCGCTTCCACATCTCCAGGTATCTTTTCAGCAATGCCCTACTCTACTGGTACCAATTTACTGTATTAGTCTGTTTTCACACTGCTGATAAAGACATACACAAGACTGGGAGGAAAAGAAGTTTGACTTACAGTTCCACATGGCTGGGGAGGTTTCACGTTCATGGCTGAGGGCAAAAGGCACTTCTTACATGGCGGCAGCAAGAGAGAATGAGGAAGAAGCAAAAGCAGAAACCCCTGATAAACCCCTCAGATCTCTTGACACTTACTTACAATTATTAGGAGAATAGCATGGGAAAGACTGGTCCCCATGATTCGATTACTTCCCCCTGGGTCCTTCCCACAACATAGGGAAATTCTGGGAGATACAATTCAAGTTGAAGTTTGGGTGGGGACACAGCCAAACATATCAATGTTAATATTAACTCTTCTATGCTTTGCCCTGGAACTGATCCACAAAATTTCCATGCACAGTCTATTGGCTAGAACTAGGCCCCATCTACCTGCAATTAGGCTTAGAAGTATGGGAAAGTGTGCGTATAGCCAATAAGTAAGAAATGTCTCTGCCACATTCGCTATTGCCAGTTTTATTTGCAGTATTGAAGATCCTGGTAAGCTGAGAAAAAGATTATGAAAGGCAAAAATAAAATTCTTTATATGTAGATGGTAAGTTTACCTCTATAAAAAAATCCAAGAACATCTATTACAAGATTGTCATACAAAAATCAATTCCAAACCTATACATCAGTAAAACAACAAAAATGTAATTTTACCAAAATAAAAGTCCATTCACAATAGGAACAAGCCATAAGGTTTCTAGGAATATGTCTAATAAACAATGTACAACACACTAATGGAAAAACATATAACTGTAGTGAGACATGAGAACTGAGACCATCTGCATTCATAAGGCTTAACCATCAGAACAAAGAACTAAGACCTACCTACTACGACATGACATTCTCATGAGTTCTTCAATTCTTGCCCAGGAAAATAAAGCTATAAACCAGTAAATAACTTCGTTATTTTCTTCAAGACCTTCCCATAAATCATTTACCTGAGAAACAGACTGCTCAATCATCAATCAGCTACCTTCTCCAAACAACAGATTCTGAATCCTGGCAAACAGTTCCCTTCTTAGGACAACAGATCACTCAACTGAACAAATCCCTGCCTTATCAAAATAGTGTTTACTTGTCAAGACTTTCTTTAAGACCCATGCCTTTATTCCATTAATCCTAAACTTTTATATCACAAACTTTGCCTACTAGAATCCCACACTGAAAGCTCTCTTAAAACACTCAAGCCCAGTTCCCAAAACCATATAAATATCAGCCATTAACCTTCCTCTTTCAGAGACAACAGTAAGACTGTCAAGGTGGTGCTCTCCCATACTGTATTATGTCATAAACTCAGCTTTGCATATCAACATGTTATTCAGTTTGTGATGGACTTCTGACCAGATGGCAGTTGACAATCCTAGAAGTCCAATAAGATCCAATAGGCCCTTTTGCTGCCACAGCTAAGATCTTCAACTTAGAAATACCAAATTTCTCTGTGACTTCTTTTAGCCTCTCTCTTCAGGGGTCTCTCTGGCTATAATGGTGAAGTGGGTCTCGGTACTGAGTCTCAGCTCCAATTTCCTTTGGTTAAGCTCTCAATCACTGAGTTACCCTGTCTTTCAGAAATGCAGAAGACTTTCAGTAATCTATTAATTATCTGATCATATTTGAACATTTGTATGCCAGGGAGAAACCTGGCTCATTACTAACAATACTAATATGTATCTCTTTGTCTTTGTCACTTTTTGAGGGGATTCTATAAAAGAAAGTTCCTAGAGAAGTGAACAGACAAAAGCCACTAAATCCATTTTTGAGCCAGGCCCAAAGACTCACAGGTTCAGCTGTTCTCATTGTACCAACATCCTTATAGTAAAATCTTTGCCCTGGGTCACTTGTCAAAATATCATGAAAACGTTCCTCTGTTTTGTTTTGTTTTTTTAATTGTTTCCTTCATGAGAGAAATTTCCTCTGTGAGAGACTGCCTCCAAATCTCCCATGTTTCTAGAATTGCAAATCTGTCCAGTCTTCAATTTGGAATAAGCAACTATTAAAATGAGGCGCAAAGACAAAATGCGCACAAGTAATATATTTGACCAACACCGCCAGACTCCTGGATTTATTTCAGTCTAGGTCCATGCCCCTTCCAAGTTGTATTCAAGCTTCCTACATGTATTCATACTAGAACTTTAAATTATACACTTATTTTTCTAAACAGCATGATTTCACCAAGGATATTTTAGACTTACAATGGCAACTTTGGAGAGTTTTTTATATAAATAAAACTGTTTGTTTGAAAGGTACCTTAAAATGGAAAGAAGCAAAATCTCACACATCCAATGGTCTATATTTCCTAATTGTTACGACAAAATTTATTTTTTAATCCAGATTCTAAAAATTCTTCCTTAAAAGATTTGCTAGCCAAGGCAAATTAAAAATATAAAATGTTAAAACCATTTGCCTTTGAGATACCTTCACATTCCAATTTGAAAGATACAGCATTTATCCCACTATTCCCTACCTCCTGTGTTATGTTCCTCCATCACCCTCAGGCCTCTATCCTTCCTTTTGCCTGCTTTCCTTTCCATCTGACCTGCTAGAAACAAAAGTTCAGTAACTTCTTAAAGGTAAATCCCCTTCAGAATGGGACAAGTGTCATGTGGTTGACTTTTAAGCCCTGGTCTGTTGATTTTTAAGCTTCTGGGATGAAAACCACTGCCAAAGACTCTCCAAAGCCTAAACAAGATAAACAAGAATTTGCAGAAAAATTTAGAAGTCTGTGAACTCCAACCTAGTCCTTGTACATTTTCCTGTATCAATAAATGGTATCATCAAACATTGAGTTGTGAAAATCAGAAATCTAACAATTTTTCTTAACATTGCAGAGCTAAGTTCCTTTCAATGCTCTTTGATTTCAAAGCCTTCCTGGCTATTTTTGCCTAGCTCCTGGAATTAAAAAAAAAAAAAAAAAAGCCTAGAGGTATTTTTACTGGGATCTTGCTAATTTTTAAATTACTCTAGGTAGAGAACATATTCAAAACATCAAATTTTTCTCTATGAGAACACATTCGGTCATGTGTTCTCATTGTTAAGCATGCATTGCTTAACAATGGGGATACCTTCTGAGAAATACGTCATTAGGCAATTTTGTCACCATGCAAACATCATAGAGTGTACTTATATAAATCTAGATGGTATAGTCTACAACACACCTAGGCTATAGTGGTATAGCCTATTGTACCCAGGCTACAAACCTGTACAACTTGTTACTGTACTGAATGCTGTAAACAATTTTAACAGAATGATAAGGATTTTTGTATCAGACCTAAACATAGAAAAAGTACATCAAAAATAGACATTACAATCTTACAAAACGACTGTCATATTTGTGGTCCATCGCTGGCCAAAACATCGTCACACAGCACTTCTTTTCCATTTTTCAGGTCTACTTTTCCAACATTAATTCTAAATATCTGTCTAATATCTCTATGGCTATCACCCTCCATTACTATCGCCCCAATCTAACCTATCACTTCTCACCTTGACTATTCAATGGCCTACTAACTTGTCTGCCAGCATCCACTCTTTTCTCAGTCCATTCATTTTCCATACTGCAATTCAGAGTGATATTTTCAAATATAAATCTCGCCATATCATCTTGCTGTTTAAAATCATTTCATTTGCTCCCATTGTACTTAGGATAATTACCAAAATCTCCAATATGGCCTAAAAGATTTAATCCCTACCTGCTTCTACAGGCTCAATTTACACTATGTACCTATTCATGTCTTTACTTCCAGCAATACCAATCTTTTAGTTGCTTAGCCACTGAACCTTAATAAATGCTATTTTCCCTTTTCTATTGCACATGCTCTTCCCTCACCTTTTCATAGAGTAAACTCCTATTCATCTTCAAAGCTCAATATCCTCAAAATACCTTTTCCATTCTCCTCAACCAGGTCAAACCATCTCAGTATATAATGTCAAAGCATTATGTATGTCCTCCATGATATGTATCACAGTTCCAAGTACATATGAATGTCTGTGATTTTCTTAGTATGTCTTCTTCCTTCACTGCCATGAAATATCCATGAGGGCAGAGACAATTTCTAGTTTTGCTAATTTTCTATTTCTAGCATAACAGTGTCGGTCATATAATCTTTTTTAAAGAGATAAAGAGATATTAGCAGGGGAACGGAACAGAGTATTACACGTGTAATAGAAATGGCTGGCTGCCCACAATTCAGCTTTCCCTCTTCCAGAGTAAAATTGTTGCTAAGAAGAAATCTTTGCATCTAGGTAAGAGAATGTGATTAGTTATTGGCAATAGAAAGTAGGCAAGAATGGTGTGTCAATCCCAGGCCCAGGCTTTTAAGAAACAGATATGGCTTCTCCATATTTTCCATCATCTTCCACCATGTGAAGAAGACACCAAGGCCTCAGGGTGAGCCAAAGCCATAAGATGGGTCACAGCATGGAGAAAATAGCATACAGATCGAAAGTATCCTCAATTTAATTGTTATGTAATTAAAAACTAAATTTCTATTATATTAAGCTTCCAACAGTTGGAGGCTTACTGGTATATCAAATAGCATTACCCCAGTGAGTTTACGAATTGTTATCTTAATGTACTAGCCTTAACAGAAATCAATATATACATTGGTTTATCAGCTGGGGGCAGGCAGCATGGGGAACAGCTATTTTCAAATAGAAAATTTATGATGTCTGTAATGCAGTGGCAAAATATTTAATAAAACTATAGCCTACAATAGCTTGAAAGGCAGATCACATGGTTTGCAAGCTTGTATCTCTAGGGAAATAAATTGGAAGAACAGTACTTTGTGCTGGCTTTTATTTGTATTTAGCAAGATGTATTCGTTTGTTTTCACACTGCTGATAAAGACATACACAAGACTGGGAAGAAAAAGAGGTTTAATTGGACTTACAGTTCCACATGGCTGGGGAGGCCTCAGAATCATGGTGGGAGGCGAAAGGCACTTCTTACATGATGGCAGAAAGAGAAAAATGAGGAAGAAGCAAAAGCGGAAAGCCCTGATAAACCCATCAGATCTCATGAGACTTATTCACTGTCACGAGAATAACATGGGAAAGATCAACGCCCATGGTTCAATCATCTCCCCCTGGGTACCTCCCACAACATGTGGGAATTCTGGGAGATGCAATTCAAGTTGAGATTTGGCTGGGGACAGAGCCAAACCATATCACAAGGGATTTCAAGAAAGTGGTAAGCTCATATGGAATCAACCTAATTGCCTATCAATTGATTAATAGATAAAGAAAATGTAGTATACACACACACATACAATGGTATACTATTCAGCCTTTAAAAAGAAGAAAGTCTTGTCATTTATTATACAACAATATGAACCTGGAAGACATAATGTTAAGTTAAATAAGATAGGCACAGAAAGACAAATGTCACATGATCATGCTTACATGTTATATTAGTCTGTTTTCATACTGCTATAAAGACACACCCAAGACTGGTAATTTTTAAAGAAAAGAGGTTTAATTGACTCATAGTTCTGCATGGTTGGGGAGGTCTCAGGAAACTTACAATCATGGCAGAAGGAGAAGCAGGCATATCTTACATGATGGCAAGCAAGAGAGGGCAAGCAACAGCGGGGAAAACTGCTTATCAAACTATCAGAACTCGTGAGAACTCACTATCATGAGAACAGCAAGGGGGAAACTGCCTTCATGATCTAATCACCTCTCTCTCTCTCGACAGGTGGGAATTGTCCATCTCTTGACATGTAGGGATTACAATTTTAGATGAGATTTGGGTAGGGACACACAGCTAAACAATATCACATGTGGAATCTAAAAAAGTCATGCACAGAAGCAGAAAACAGAATGGTGGTTGCCAGGGGAGCATTGGGGTATGGTGGGTGGAATGCAGAGATGTTGGTCAAAGGGTACAAAGTTTCAAGTAGACAGGATGAAAAAATTCTGGAGATCTATTTTACAGCATGATGACTATAACTAATAATATATCATATACTTGAAAATTGCTAAGACAGATTTGTCTTAGCAGAGAAAATCAGTTGTTACATTCAGTAATACCTTATATGGTAGTATTTCCAAACTTCAGTCATTCACAGAGCACCCTCATAATCTTTGCAGTATTTGCATATATCTTATGCTCTTTTCCTTAAAGTCACTTTCTCTTCTTTATTTATTTATCATGGTGACATAATAAAGGAAAATCCAGTATCATATGCTTTACATGCACGATAGCCTTTAAAAATACAATGGAAATAAAACTCACCCATGATAAATGAAATTGCAGTATCATATGCTTTACGTGTATGATAGCCTTAAAAAATCGTGAAAATAAAACTCACCACAACAAATAAGTATGTGAAGTAACAGATATGTTAAGTAGCTTAATTTAATCATTCCACAATGTATACATATATGAAAACATCATGTTGTACCATAAGTATATAAAATTTTTGTCAATTATACCTTAATAAAGCTGGAGAAAAAAGAAAAGGTGAGAATCTCAGGAAAGAACTCTCTTTCCTATGCAAAGTACATTCATTCAAAGAACTCATGCAAGGTCCTACTTTTCTAGAAAATGTTCTGCGAGCACTCCCAGTTTCATGGCTCTTTTCCATATAGAAGTCCTATAGTGTTCTATTACCTGAATATTGATTAACTACTATGTACCTATATGAAAATAATCCTTTTTTATTTTCATGTTCAATGCTGCAGATATATTTATATGAAAATCTACCTCCTGAATACAAAAATAATCCTGTGAACTTACCACCTACTACCCCCCAAGGGAAGCCCTGATATTAAGGAATCCAGAGATGGGAGTGAGAAGGAATTAAAGGGGTTGAAATGCAGTTTTTGGTGGAATTCATTTGGAAAAGAGGGCTCTTAATACCTGTCTTCAAATGGATCAGCCAACTTACAGCAGGATTATAGCTGCCTTAGGATAAAGATTAGTACTTGCTCTTCATTCTATATTTGTATAGATTTGGTTTACTTGTTTCCTCTTAATAATCCACTCACATAATATGCATATGTTAGGAATTCCTACTATATGTCAGACAATATGCTAGGTACTACCAATTATTATCAATAAGCAAGATCGATAGGTCCTTTCCATACTGTGAATGTTTGTGTGTATAACAAATACCAATGTGCATGTGTATGTGTTTGCATAAATTTTAAATGTTATGATGGGACTGGACTAAGTTAATTATTCCGGGCCTCCTCTCCTCTAGTGAGGGCCTTAAAAAAGCAACAACTCCATATATAAACACTATACAGCAGCAGTCCCCAATCTTTTTGGCACCAGGAACCAGTTTTGTGGAAGACAATTTTTCCACGAACTGGTGGGGGGCGGGGAGGATGTCTGGCTTCAGAATGAAACTGTTCCACCTCAGATCATATGGCATTAGTTAGATTCTCATAAGGAGCACACAACCTAGATCTCTTGTATGCACAGCACAGTAGGGTTCATGCTCCTATGAGAATCTAATGCTGCCACTGACCTGACAGGAGGTGGAGCTCAGGCCATAATGCTCACTCACCTCCTGTGGTGTGGCCCAGTTCCTAACAGGCCACAGACCACTACTCGTGTGGCCTGGGGGTTGGGGACTCCTGCTATACAGGAAGAGTCCTATCTATGTAAGTGTTATATTCATAGTCTACACTAGTGGCTGTCAATTATGAATCCTTAGATAGGTGGCAAAAGAGATGCATAAGAATCACCCAGAAACTTGGTAAAAATAGAAAATTCCAGTCTCCATACTCAGCAATGTCAATTTAGTAGGCTTAGAATAAGTATTTACAAAGCTTCACCCAGATGATTCTGACACGGGTAGATCTGTGTCCCTAAACAGTGCCTTGACTCATTATTTAATTGTGCTATACTTCTTTTATCATAGTCAAAGTATGGCAAAGTATTGTGGTATTCAGTACCAGTAGCACAAAATGTTTAATAGCAGCACAAAATAGTTTAAGAAAATAAATAATTTAAGTAAGTACATAAATAATTATATTTTAAGAAAAGCTATGGTTTTTCTTTTGTTTTCCCACATATAGTAACACTTATTATCAAGATGCTTTCACTCAGGGACAGAAAAGACAAGCTGTGAGACAGTTCTTCTCAAAATGTAGGACATGGGTTACAGGTGATACGGCAAATAATAATGGTACCCAAAATGATTTTAGAAGATATATGGATTTTACATGGCACATGAACATACATGAAATAATACTGAATCACCAGAAAAAATATATTTTCAATTCTCTTTCAATAAGAAATCCTCAGTTAGCTATTGGTATGTCTTTTACACCTCTCTACCATTACTTCTCATTTTAAGAAACAGAGAGCATGCCTCAGAGCCTTTAGCAAAACAGTATCTAGCCAAAATTTAGAAACATTGCTTTATTTTCACTGTATTTTTAAGGCTGTCATACATATAAAGCATGTGATACTGGATTTTCATTTATCATGGTGAGTAAACAAACAGAAAGAAAGTGAAGTTAAGGAAAAGAGCATAAAATATATGCAAATACTGCAAAAGGTATACATACATATACCTGCAAAAATTATGAGGGTGCTCTGTGAATGACTGAAATTTGGAAATAATACCATGTAAGGTATTACTGAATATAATAACTGATTTCTCTCTTTCATGCACACACATAAACATAGACTAACATATTCAATAATTAATACAAATGAATAACCAAAAGCCACAAAATACTTGTAGAAAGACATTAAATGTACTGCCTGACAAAGTAACCAAAATAACATTTCAATATGACAATTATTGTTTTTACATTTTTTACTAAATGAATTTGATAATCCCTATCTGATATATATATATGAAATAAGACTCATGTTGTTGTCTGAAAGCCAGAACAATTATTATTCTACAATTCATTCTACACACCTTATAATCCTTGGGTCGGCAGCAGCCAAGATGAGAATGATCTGAAAAAGGAAGTACAAAACAATTAAAGTTTAAATTTGGTTTCATCTTTGATTTTTAATACTATAATTGTTTCTACAATTATAATTCACTCAGAATATTTCAGAGATACTTCAAAATCCTTCAACAGTGTTACGTCGGAAAGGATAATAATCCAATTAGTTAAAATTTGTATTAGTTCTTCAGCAATTAAATGATTTCACAAATACTATTTTCATTTGAAAATAGCAAGAAATATCTGAATACAGAAAGGAGTAACTTTTAGTCGATAAACCAATTTGTGTCTATGAAATGAATAGGGTTTAGCTGATTATCAATTTATGATGAAACATAATTTGTATTCACAGATTTGACAGATATTGTCAAACTATATGTTTCCTATTCTTATACTCCATTCTAGACTCAGGTGTAAAGAAACAGGACCAGCTTTAGAGGGTGGTGGCATACAGTAGTTTATAGATCTTGTTGACAAATAAATCTGCATTATACATTCCAGCCCCCAGCACCTTGGGCATGTAACTTAATCTCTCTAAGTCTCAGATTCCTAATGTCTGATGTGCCTCTTTCATAATATTGTTTTAAAGATTATATAAGATCTTACATGTAAAGCACTAAAATAGAAATCAACTATTATTACTAATACCATCATCAACAACATCATTACTATCAAATGTAAACTCAAACAAGCAGGAGTTCAATTTAAAATTCTGCCACTTATTAAATATAGTATTCTGGTCCAACTATATAAAGACAATTGATCTGTGTTTCATGCCTCATTTTTAAGAGTATGAAAACAATGCCTACCTTATATCAGAGAGTCAGAGTGACGATAACATGATACACTTTGTGAAAATCCCCAGAAAAGTATCTATCACATAGTGGATTTTAAAACTAATTCTAAATTTATCCATAAGATAATAACCACTACATTCTACATGTAGATTTGGAGCTTTACTCATTACTTAAAGAAATAAGCTTTCAAGAATCAACTTTTATTATAACAACTTATAACATCTGTTACGTTGACAGAAAAGAAAATAAGAACCGGAGACAGCTTCAAGATAGTTACAGCTTCAAGATAGTTGCAGCTTCAAGATAGTTGACTAGGGGCATTTTGTACTCCCTTCCTCCTCTAAGAAAAACCAGAAGAGCGGATAGATAATCATACATTGAATAGATCAGCCAATAGAGAATAATGGAATTCAAAAGGAAATTGACAGACAACACCTAAAGCAAGGAAGGAGAAGGAAGCAAGATGGCCTGTACAGTGAGGACTGGCACCCAAGCGATACTTCTCAATATAGAGAAAGGGTAAGTGGGAGACTCTCAGCTGTCCACATTATCACCATGGATCCCTACAATACCAGGCCGCTGAAGAGCTCCTCAACCCTGGTAAGCCCTGAAACTAACATAAGGAGCTGCAGGGAGATTGTACCATGCACTGCCCAAGAGAGAAAGCTTCCCCTGGGTCCCTCATGTTCCCCGAGACTTCAGCAGCTACGGAAAGGCGCCGCTTTAGAACTCCCTCCCCTACAGACTGTGAGCTGTCCTGGAGCCCAGCAGCAGCAGGGCTGCCCCCTGGACTTAGAAATAAGCTGTCACAAGCTACTGGATGTAGGGCTGTATTAGTCCATTTTTACACTGCTGATAAAGACATACCTGAGAATGGGCAATTTACAAAAGAAAGCAATTTAATTGGACTTAAAGTTCCACGTGGCTGGGAAAGCCTCACAATCATGGCAGAAGGCAAGGAAGAGCAAGTCACATCTTACACGGATGGCAGCAGGCAAAGCGAGAGGGCTTGTGCAGGGGAACTCTTCTTTTTAAAATCATCAGATCTCATGAGACTTATTCACTATCACGAGAACAGCATGAGAAAGACTTGCCCCCATGATTCAATTGCCTCCCACCAGGCCCCTCCCACAACACATGGGAATTCAAGATGAGATTTGGGTTGAGGCACAGCCAAACCATATCAAGGGCAGAGACATGACTGAGTCTTTGGGACTGCAGCACAAACGAGATGCCATTCTGGAACCATTCCCCCAAAAGACTGTGCACTATTCTGAAGCCCAGCAGCACTGGGGCTGAGGCATGAGTGCCACTGGGTTGAGGTACGAGTGGTGTATATGCTCCCCACCTGCCAGCTAGGGTGCCATCACAGATGGCAGCATCATCCCCAGCCCCAAGTAGCAGGGCAGAAGTACAGATACTACCTTCCACAACCCAAGCATCCCACCAGTGGCCTGGGGACCACTCTGCCCCTGCCTACCACAGCCAGCACTTGTTCATATCATCAGGGAGCCTGAGGCAAGCAAGACAGGCCCAACTCTGCCCCTCCTCCCCCCATACCAGACCATATAGTTTGAGGGCCAGAAGACTGCCCAGCCCAGTCCACCACTACTGGCACCTGAACGCTCCTCCCCAGGGAGTGAGATTGGGCCTACACTCACAGCCACTACCACCAGAGCTGGCATTTACCTGTATACACCACCTTCAAGCCTGGAGACTGGCACACCTAGACAATCTCAGCCACTGTCAAAAACAGTGTGCACCGCTTTGGACCCAGAGGGTCATCCTGCCACTGTCATGGTCATCACCCATGCCACACTGGCTACTCAGGGGCTTGAGAACCTGCCCATCTGCCTGGCCCATGATGGCTACTACCAGCATCTGAGTAGGCCAACTAGAGGCCCATGAATCAGTCCACCACGACCAGCTAAAATTGCTGCCAGTGCACACCACTCTGGAGCCCAAGGACAGGCATGGTCAGCTCACTAATGCCACTACTGTGACCCAAAGACTAGACTACCTAGTGTCCCAGTCCTCAGCAAAACTAGAACACAGCCTCCACTAATAATTGCACACTAAGCCAATGAGCAAGTCTCAGATACCACTGATGCTGCTTATAAACAAACAAAAAAATCACACAGAGACTACACCACTGCATGCACCCAGAAAAAGGCCAAAGTGCCCTACCCAACCAGTAATGAGGATTCATCTACAGGAAAAAGTCCCCCCAATACAAAAGCAAATTCAAAAAATTGGAACAAACAACTGATATACCAGATGTTCAGATATCAATGTAAGGACAAAGAAAAAATGAAAAGCAAGAAAATATGACACCTCCAAAGGAACAAAATAATCCTCCAGAAACAGATCCCAATCAAAAAGAAAGTCACGAAATCTCAGAAAAAGAATTTAAATTACTGATTCTAGAGACACTCAGTGAGATACAAGGCATTCTGAAAAACAATATAAAAGAATCAGAAAAATAACGCAGGACATGAATGAAACTTTTACCAAGGAGATATATATCACACACACACAAAAAAAGAACCAAACAGAAATTCTGGAGATGAATTAATTGACTGAACTACAAAATACATTTGATTTTTTTTTTTTTTTTTTGAGATAGGGTCTCACTCTGCCACCCAGGCTGGAGTGCAGTGGCACGATTTTGGCTCACTGCAACCTCTGCCTCCTGGGTTCAAGCACTTCTCCTGCCTCAGTCTCCGGAGTAGCTGGGATTAGAGGCATGTGCCACCACACCCGCCTAATTTTTATTTTATTTATTTATTTTTTTTGAGACGGAGTTTTGCTCTTCTTGTCAGGCTGGAGTGCAACGGTGTGATCTTTGCTCACTGCAATCTCTGTCTCCTGGGTTCAAGCAACTCTCCTGCCTCAGCCTCCCAATTAGTAGAGAAGGGGTTTCACCATGTTGGCCAGGCTGGTCTCGAAGTTCTGGCCTCAAGTGATCTGCCTGCCTCGACCTCCCAAAGTGTTGGGATTACAGGCATAAGCCATCGTGCCTGGCCTACAAAATACATTTGAAAGCATCAACAATAGACTAAGCCAAGCATAAGAACCAGATGTCAGAACTTGGAGATAGGTCTTCTGAAATAACCCAGTTAGGCCAAAATAAGAAATAAAAAATGAACAAAGCCTTTATGATCCATGGGACATGATAAAGCCACCAAATATACAAATCATCTGTATCCCCAAAGGAAGAGAATATAAGAGATCCAAAAACTATTTAATGAAATAATAAATAAAAACTTCTGAAGTCTATCAAGAGACTAGACATTCAGATGCAGGGGTACCAGTAATCCCTAAGCAGATAAAATGCAAAAAGTCTTTCCCATTGAATATTATAGCCAAAATGTCTAAAGTCAATGACAAAAAAAGAATCCTGAACAAGAGAAAAGTGATTAATCACCTATAAAGAAACCCCCATTAGACTAACAGCAAGCAGATTTCTAAGTGGAAACCTTACAGACCAGGAATGGGATAAATTCAAAATGCTGAAAGAAAAAACCTGCCAGTCAAGGACACTCACTATTAATATATCCAGAAAAAAAATCCTTCATAAATTTAGGAAAAATAAAGTATTTCCCAGGTAAGTAAAAGCTAAGGGAATTCATCACCAGTAAGCCAGCCCTACAAGATGTGATCAAGGGAACTCTAAACCTGAAAGCAAAAGAATGACCTTTACCATCTTGAAAACACATGAAAATACAAAACTCAATGATAAAGCAAACACACAAATGAGAAAGAGAAAGGACTCATGGTACAACCACAGATAACCACCAAACCACAATGATAAACAATAAGAGAAAAAGAAAGGACAAAAGAATATAGAAAAACACCAGAAAATAACAATGCGGCAGGAACAAAACCACACATATCAATAATAAACTTGAATGTAAAACTGAAAATAGAACTACCATACAATCAGCAATCTCACTACTGGGTATCCATCCAAAGGAAGGGAAATTAGTATACTGAAGAGATACTGCAGCACTATTCACAGTCGCCAAAACATGGAATCAACCTAACTGTTCATCAATAGATGAATGGATAAAGAAAATGTTGTGTATATACACAGTGGAATAATAAAATAATTAGGGCATAAAATTAATGATATCATGTCATTTGCAGCAACATCAGTGGAACTGGGGGGTCATTATTTTAAGTGAAATAAATCAGACATACAAAGACATATTGCATGTTCTCATATGTGGAAGCTAAAAATATTCTCTCATAGAATATTTTTATAGAAAGTAGAATAATTGATACTAGAGGCTGGGAAGGATGCGTTGGTAGGAGTGGATGATGAAGGGGGGTAGCTTAACAGGTACAAACATAAGATTAGAAAATAGGTATACTCTGTTGTCAAAGGAGAGCATAGTAACTATTGTTGACAACAATGTATTATATATTTCGAAGTAGCTGGAAAAGAGGACTTAAATTGGTCCCAACATAAAGAAATGACAAATACACAATGTCGTAGACAATTTAACCACTCGAACCATAAAATTCTACTTTCTCACTCACACATATCACTGAAAAGCATTCTATGGTTCTATATTCTACCTTCCCAAACCACCTAATCCAGAAAATAAATAAAGACCTATAATAGTCTGTATTCAGCAAATCCTTCAGCATTTTTTACGGCACAAGATATTTTCTAGGTGCCCTGAACCATACCAGAAATCAGCTGAAATATTAATGTCTTTTACACGAGGTCAACTTCTCCACATAATGTCAGTAAGATTCAGTTTACTTCAAATGCTTTTCAAAAATTAAAAATAAGAATAAATCACAGTCCAACTTCTCTTCTGTAGAAGTCTAATATATATATAGCATGATCACAAGTAGCTGAAAAAAATAAAAAAATGAGAAGGACATCTGGACACGGTGCCTCATACTTGTAATCCCAGCACTTTGGGAGACCAAGACAGGAGGATCTCCTGAGTTCAGGAGTTCAAGACCAGCCTGAGCAACAAGGTGAAACCCACTCTCTACAGCAAAAAAAAAAAAAAAAATTAGTTGGGCATGGTGGTGCATACATGTCTGTAGTCCCAGCTACTAAGGCAGCTGAGGTGGGAAGATCATTTGAACCAGGGAAGTCGAGGTTGCAGTGAGCCATGTTATACCACGCCCTGCAGCCTGGATAACAAAGCAAGACCCTGTCTCAAAAAAAAAGGACAAGGATATGCTAACTTTGAAAATTAATGTAATAATTTCTGGAAATAGTATGTATTTCCTGGAAGCTAGCATTATATTAAAAGTTTCTGTATGTTAAAGTACTCATATGGCTTCTGCATTCCACAAACCATTTATAAACTTACCCTGATTTGTACAGGTTTATAATTTTATTTCTACAAATTAATCTATTACTTTGATCTGACGTTTCTCAATGTTCATATTTAATCACCCTCACCACTAATTAGTCACAAACTATATTTCAAATGTAAGAAATCAAGGAGATGAAAGTCATGGCCCATGGCTGTGAAGTACTTATAATCCATTTTGGTTAAGTTATAACCAAAGTTGAACAACAGCAGTATAAAGAACAAACTAAGTCAGAATGGTATAACAATTATAATATAAAAAAGTCATGCCAGAGAATAATCTCTCAAGGTAAGGCAATCAGGAAAAATTTCCTAAAGGCAAAGAAACTTGAGATGGACATAATCATTTAGAAAAGTAGGAAGAAAAAAAAAATAGGTCAAATCTTTTGTGTATGACTTCGTGCAACTTACTATCCTTCTTTAAACCTCAGGTTTCTTTATCCATAAGAAATTCAAACAAGAGGGACATGTTTAAAAGCAAACAGAAATTAATGAGATATTTACTAATGAGGCTGTACATGATGACTACATGCTATTTTATTCACAAAATATTAAAACATTACCAGTTACTGTTGTCTACTCAAGATATGACATATTAGGATTTGAAATGTTATTTCTATTTTACTTTGTGACAGTTAATCATCTGATAAGGGATTAATGGAAGTTCACAAAATATTATGATCTTGTATAGAAATGAGACTCATAAAAGAATCTTCAAATGAAGAGAAGAAAAGAAGGTTCCTCTAAGAGGAGAGACAGAGTCTAACATATTTCCTAAATTACTAAGCAAAATGTAAAAAGAGGTCAGGATGGATGTCTTTGATTTCCTCTTCAAATACACAAATAACTAGATAAAGCTTACAAAAAGTCTCATATTACAAGAGATATTGAGTTTCTTCAAAAGGACTGCACAAATTACAATTAGAATTATATAACATGGCAGTAACAGATACAATGTGCTTGAAAATTTTATTTTAAAAAATACACCTTAATGAAAGTAGAGAAAGTAGTATGAGACTGGTAGAAAAGAAGGAGCTAGAAGCTAGAAGACCTGGATTCTAGATTTGTAACTATCAAGTCACATAACTTCTCTAAACTGCTGCCATTTTTCTCAAGTATAATTAAATCCATCTTCACGTGATTATTTTGAGGACTAAAGCAATAAATGTTGGTGAAAATTGCATCCTATAAAAACTTAATAAATATTAGACAAGATAATTTGGCAAGAAAATGTTCAAGAAGAATTTCTATTAAAGTAAAATCAAAAGTGAAAATTCACTATGTGTAAGAGATCCTACCATAAGAAATTCCCATATGTATTTAAATGGTTGATGAGAACCCAAAAGTTGGTAAGTACTGCTCAGTTGTCAGCCAGGGGAAAAAACGTAGTTAAAAAAAAAAGTGGAGGGGGGGGGAGGGACATTAAGATCAATTAAGATCAGAAAAACAAGAAGGAAAAGCTCTAGAAATCCAGTTATTAAATGTACAAAGAGGAATAGAATTTTTAAAAATCACTATTTGGCAAATATCACAGTAGGAAATTGTTTCAGGCAACAGTCATCGATATATGCAAAAGGAGTCAATGTTGAGGTTTAATAGGATATTACATAGTTTCAAAGTATCTCTGCACAATTACAAAAGACAGAAATAGCACCTTTTTGATGGAGAAAACCAGCACATCCATCTTAATCAAATGAGTAAAATTAACATCCCCGGGCCAGGCGCGGTGGCTCATGCCTGTAATCCCAGCACTTTGGGAGGCCGAAATGGTCGGATCACCTGAGGTCAGGAGTTCTAGACCAGCCTAGCCAACATGGTGAAACCCCGTCTCTACTAAAAATACAAAATTAGCCAGGCGTGGTGGTGCATGCCTGTAATCCCAGCTACTCAGGAGGCTGAGACAGGGAGAACTGCTTGAATCCAGGAGGTGGAGGTTGCAGTGAGCAGAGATAGCGCCATTGCACTCCAGCCTGGGCAAAAAAGAGCCAGACTCCATCTCAAAAAAAAAAAAAAAAAAAAAAATTAACATCCCCAGTAGTGGACAAACACCACATACTTCCTGGTGTGATGCACTGAGAGTAACACATCACTTTCTGTTGTATTCTGGGGGAAAATAAATAATCTGAATCTAATCATGAGGAAAAATCAAACAAACCCAAACTGAGGAACATTCTACAAAATAGCTGACTTATGCCCTTCAAAATTATCAATGTCATTAAGCACAATGAAAGACTAAGGAATTAATCCATATTAAAGAAAACAAAAGAGGCATGGCAGCTGAATGCTATGTATGATGATATTTCTTTTGCTATGGCGATATTATTAGGACAACTGGCAAAATCTGATTTAGCGTTATAGATTAGTTAATATTATTATAGCATTGTTAATCTGCTACATTGTTAATTAACTCGTGTTAATCACATAAAATATTGTCTGAATTAGTCTGCTCAGGCTACCATAACAAAATATCATGGACTGGGTAGCTTAAAGAACAGAATTTTATTTCTCACAGTTCTGAAGACTGAAAATTAGAAATCAGGGTGCCAGCATGGCCATGTTCTGGTAAGTTCTCTCTTCCTCTCTTGTAGATGGCTGCATTCTAGGTGGGTCCTCAAATGGCAGCGAAAGAAGGAGAGACCAAGCTCTCTGGTGTATTTGCTTGTAAGGACAATAATGTCATCATGAAGGCCCTGTTCTCAGGACCTCATCTAAACCTAATCACTCCCAAAGCCTCCATCTCCAAACCACCATATTAGGCGCTAGGGCTTCAACATACCAACTTTTATGGCATACAAATTCAGTCCATAATAATATCCCTGTCAAAAAATTCTATACACAGACTCATATACAGACAGAGGAAAAAGAGAAAGAAAAAGCAAATATTATTGTTTATGGATTCTGAGTGAAAGCTATATGGCAATCCTTTGTCCTACTTTACTTTTCTGTAAGTCTGAAATTATGTCAAAATCAAAATAAAAAGTTAAAAGAAAACAACTCATTATTGATCTCTCTGATTATACCTCTACATAGGCAACTGACTGCTTTGATTAAAAGTTATTAGAAACCACAACAGTTCTGCTGGCAAGTATGTAATTGTCAAGAAAAATCAGATGCTTAAGTGTTCCCAAAAAATCTTCCAAAGAAACATCTATATTGAAGTTACTTTACACTGGCTCGTTCCTAAAGCTCATTTTCCATGTCCATAAACTTCTTCCAAGAGGGAAAACAGTGTGTAACATCTGTTTCTAATTTCACATAATCTGCTATTGTGGATATAAAAGACCTGTTGATTATCACATCTATCTCCCTGCTCGTGCTAAAAAACAAAAACAAGCACAAACTCTGCATGTTTTCAGAAAAGAATGTTTAATTTCATCGTCAAAAAAGTAAGAGATGGCCGGGTGTGGTGGCTCACGCTTGTAATCCCAGCACTTTGGGAGGCCGAGGCAGGCGGATCACGAGGTCAGGAGATCGACACCATGGTGAAACCCCGTCTCTACTAAAAATACAAAAAATTAGCTGGGCGTGGTGGCGGGCGCCTGTAGTCCCAGCTACTCGGAGAGGCTGAGGCAGGAGAATGGCGTGAACCCGGGAGGCGGAGCTTGCAGTGAGCCGAGAGTGCGCCACTGTGCTCCAGCCTGGGCGACAGAGTGAGACTCCGTCTCAAAAAAAAAAAAAAAAAAAGGAAGAGATTACACACAACAGGTTAGAAATAGAGATGAAGCTCACTCAATGTAATGATTCTATTAATGATTCTATTTTTTTTCACTCAATCTCATTTTTCTTCCTCTATGACTTTCTCAGTATGTAGTAAATTAACTTTAAAGGCTGCTAGGGAATACTTGTTGAACTCACTAGCCAATGTCTACAGATATTAACACTCAATACCCTTAATTATACAATACTATTTAACCTTCTTCATAAAAATTATCTTCATATTGAACTTAAGCAACTTATCTAACCACAGGACTACTAGAGCTAAAGATGAAAAACCATTCCTAACAATGTAGTTAAAATTACTTGGTGAGAAAAAGGTTCCACAGTCAAGTTTATAAAATGTTGAGTAAAAGTAAATTAATCAAGTCATTTTTTACTAGAATATATCACATTTTTTAACATGTTAATATATATATTCTAAGTCTCAAGGTGGGAAATGATTTATAGTAGCACAGAAATCCTAGTATCTTAGAGAGTAACTATATAGTTACTTTTTACTTTTTACAACATACAAGTTGTAAAAAGCTACATTATACAATATTATCCAATAATGTAACAAACATTCTGTTTTTGTTAATTGATGCCAAATTAAAGGCTTGATTGTAGCTCAGGCAACTACGGCAATGAATAAAGATAACTTCTAGCTTACCATTGTGCACCCTTGACCATCCATCTCTTTCACAGTCTCTTCCAGAAGATCCAAATAAAGTATCAGCCCTGGGACTTGGGGGATCAACCTAGAGGAAGCAGGATTTTTATGTAAAAGAGAGTTTAAACATTCCTAGACTTTCAATCTCATGGCACCAGAAAAACTACTAGAGTACAGAAAGCATATATAATCAGGGAAACATGATGGTGCCCATGAGAGTCAGGCATGTTCCAAAGAGTTTATTCAAGTATTTTGCTGTTCGTTGCAAAATAAAATTGAAATTTAACTTCAAAAATTTTTAATTATATATATATATGTGCCTATTTTAAAATGAACAGACTTGGAATTGAAAAGTTTATTACTCCAGTGCCTAGTTTGCTTTCCATCACAAGGTTAAAAAAAGAGCAATATACTTTGCCATATTTTTAAAAGTCTAGCCATTTGCTTCTTACCTCCTTAGCATGCACATTTTGAATTCAAACAGTCTTTATTTGGCTTTCAGAGCCCAGCATGCTCAGTGATCTACAGCTTAATATAATAATAGTTAACCACATTTCCTAACAAAAAGCAAAAAGAATGATACAAATGTGTAAAAAAAATCCCTATTCATCAAAATTTAAAATTTTCATGCATCAAAAAATAATATCAACAGAATGAAAAGGCAACCCATTGAATCAGTGACAATATTTACAAATCATTTATCTGCTAAGGGGTTATTATCCAGAATAAAGAACCCCTACAACTCAGTAACAAAAACAAATAGATTTAAAAATGAACTTGAATAGACATTTATCTAAAGAAGTTATACAAATGGCCAATAACAACATGAAAAGAAAAAATTCAACAATCCTAATCATTAAGGAGATAGAAATAAAAATCATAGTGAGATACTACTTCACTGTAATTTTGAGATACCACAAAATCATAGTGACGTACCCATTGGGATGGCTATTACGAAAATAAACTATGGGAGAAGATGTGAATAAATTTGAAAACTTGGAATTTGCTGGTGTGCAGTGCAAAATGGTACATCTGCTATAAAAGACACTATGTCAGGGTCTCAAACAATTTAAAACAGAATTACTATACAACTCAGCAATTTTTCATCTAGGTATATACCCAAAAGAGTTGAAAGCAGGGCCTCAAAAATATATTTGTACACCTATGTTTACAGCAGCATTATTGACACTGTACACACTGTGACACAGCAACACTACTCATAATATTCAAAAGATGGAAGCAATCCAAGTGTCTATCAAGAGGAGAATGAACAAACAAATGTAGTATATACATATAAGAGAATATTATTCAACTGTAAAAGGGAAAGAAATTCTCACATATGCTATAACATAGATGAATCTTTATGAATATTATACTAAGTTAAACAAGCCAATCAAAATAGGACACATGATGTATAATCACACTTATATGAGGTACCAAGAGTAGTCAAATTCATAGAAATAGTAGAATGGTAGTGGTTGTGAGGGGTTGGGGGAGACAGGAATGCAAAGTTATTGCTTAATGGGCACAGAGCTTCAGTTTAGCAAGATGAAAAAAGTTCTAGAGATAGATGGTGGTATGGTTGTATAACAACATGAATATATTTAATGTTTCTAAACTACACACTCAAAGATGGTTAAAATGGTAAATTTTATAATATATATAACCACAATTTAAAAAAACAAAATTTTTTAAAAGACAACCCACACAATGGGTAAAATGTGGTATATAGTCTTACAACAGGATATAATTAAGCCATAAAAAGGAATCAAGTACTGATATATGCAACATGGATGAACCTCAAAAACACTGTGCTAAGTGAAAAAAGCCAGACACAAAAGGCCAAATGTTGTACAATTATATTTATATGAAATGGTAGAATAGGCAAATTCATAGTGAAAGAAAGCAGATTAGTGATTGCCAAGACTATGGAAAGGAAGGAATGGGGAGTGAATACTTAATAAGTACAGTTTCCATTTAGGAGATGAAGAAATTCTGGAACCAGATAGCTGCATAACACTGTGAACATCCTTAAAACAACTGAATTGTACACTTTAAATTCGAAATGGTAAACTTATGTATATTTTACCACAATAGAAAAAGAAAAGATCTTATTCTGCGTAAATGGAAAATAAAAAGGCTGTTTTACTCCTCTAGGATAATTGCACCAGTTTCTTTGGAAGCATGTTAATTGATTTCTTAAAACTGTTTCCTTATTCTTTAAGATGAAAGAATCTTGGAAGCATGCTAATTGATTTCTTAAAACTGTTTCCTTATTCTTTAAGATTACTTTTCATACCATGTACATTGACTACAATGTCTTTCCTAAAAGTGTTACATTTTGCATATGCATGTATTAAGTTAAAATTGTGTTTGGTTACCAATTTGCTAAGTGCTTCTAAAACCATGAATGGCTATGGAGAAAAAAAAATCTCTATGTTTACAAATACAATTGGAAAATCCACTTTCCTATTTAATAATGTAAGCAATTTTCTAAGTATAGACTTAGGAGTAGGCATTTCTGCTTATTGAAAAGCTAGGGAGGGAAACCATTTAAATACAAATTTCAAAGTTTGCATCAAGCAATATTAGAATTGTTCCATTCTAAATACTGACATAAAAAGTAATAATAAAACAAACATTTAAAGAAAAGCAGTTATTTTTCCAAACAATTTTAATGTGGCTTACCCCTAAAATATTTCAGTTTATTTTTGTACATAGCATTTTAATTAAAATGTTACTATTCCTTCAGATGAAAACATAGTATATCCTTTCTTTTCAATTTAATTTGTAATTGTGGGAAGACTTAAAATTAAAGGCATTCTAAAACTGTCACCAAATATGCAACTAAAATATTATCTGAATATTGGTCAAACAACAACAAAAAAGTGACCAAAAGTTAAAATCAAATTCTGTAGAAATGAGAAAAGTAGTCACAATAACCTCAATAAAATATTGCCACTGAAAAGTATCCATTATACTATAAATTTTCTTTTATGATAAAACAATCTGTTACTTAAGAGTTAAAAAAAAGACTCATAGTCAAAATATAGGTGGAATGAAATGCTGCTTAAGACAATATTTAAATTGTTTTAAAAAGGTATTATAAAGAAAATCTGAACTTTCAGATTGTGTATGTTCAAAGTTATTAGACCACCAAAGGGGCATATTTACATGTTGGATGAATTCATTTTAGAATTTAGAAAAAGTGAATTAAAGACATTAGTCAGAAATATTTTTACAGATATCCCAAAAAGTTATTTTGCTTCTATCAGCACTTAAATCTTGAGGTTCAGTATTATTATATATGTATATATAATATTAATCCATATTTTTATTAGTTTGAAAGCTTTCAGTAAAGAATTGCTTTTAAGGTAAAAATACTTCATAAAAATTCAGGAAACTATGAAGATTCTGAGGGAGTCCTTTCCTAAACATTCTGATTACAAACCCTTAAATTTAGCCAAAGTCTACTTGATAATCATATAAACACAAGACTCTAAATTTCAACTATATCAAAAGTACAATTCAGTACAGAAAGACTAGAACTAGGTTACCCTTAAATGAACTTTTTTCATTTTCAAAGGCCTTCCCATAACCATCAAACAATAATTTGCTTTGAAGATCCATTATACAAAGCTTACCCAAGGGATGTAATTTAAAAGGAAACTTACTTTCCATTTTAATTTTTATAATTTAAAAAAGGAGGGTCTTCTTTTTCATAAAGAATATTTGGTTCTCTTTTAAAGCCCTACTCTGCCATTTTAGTACTAATGTCAATTACAACCAAGTTCAGTTGGTAGCGTTATTATGCTATCTACTGTATAAGAAAGGAAACCGGTACTGAGAGGATTTAAACATAGCATTCATAACACAGCTTGATCTCTGTCAGGTCTGAAGACTGAAAAAAAGCAAGTTCTTTCATTCTAAATTAATTTCCCATGTTAGACTGCTAGGGTAGGAGTCAGGAGAGAAAAGTGTTATTAATATAAGCTAGAAGTTGAAAGACATTTCAGAATAACATTTTTTGGGGAAAAAAAGCTGATCAGTTTCAAATAGAAATGCTTAAGAGAACACATACATGTCTAATCACAAATGGAGGTTTATCTGTTTCTTTTTTGAACTCATAGGGTCCCAGATTTAAATGGGCCAGCCGCCGCCTGGTGTCTTCAGATAGCTCACACATGCGTCTTTTAGTGTAGGGAGATGGAGAGTGTGATTTTGAAGAAATTGTAGGCTGTTGGTAGTTTTTTGCATTTATACAGTATTTACTTCTCTCAGGTGACTTGGATTTTTTCTTTTGTGATCTTGATGTTCTGTTTTGCAGTCTGCCATGTGATTTTTCAACTGGAGCCAAATGGTAAGTAAATTTATCCTAAACATAAAAAATAAAAATTAACTTGGTCAAAGGGGATTTTTAAAATTCCTGTTGGAGCGGCCGGGCGCGGTGGCTCACGCTTGTAATCCCAGCACTTTGGGAGGCCGAGGCGGGCGGATCACGGGGTCAGGAGATCGAGACCACGGTGAAACCCCGTCTCTACTAAAAAATACAAAAAATTAGCCGGGCGTGGTGGTGGGCGCCTGTAGTCCCAGCTACTCGGAGAGGCTGAGGCAGGAGAATGGCGTGAACCCGGGAGGCGGAGCTCGCATGCACCCCCCTTGCGACAGAGAGAGACTCTCTAAAAAAAATAATAAAAATAAAATAAAATAAAATAAAATAAAATAAAATAAGATAAAATAAAATAAAATTCCTGTTGGTGGGAAAAAAATTAAAAATTTAAATAAGACACACAAAATCTATCAAAGCCAACTAGATCAGTCCTTCCTATCTGTGCTGATCCTGGGATAAGTCAAATCCACATTCTCCTAGATAACTCTTTCTGCAGTAGTTATTAAAGTACATTGTCTCAAACTTCCTTAGGTCCAACTAACAAGGACTTTATAAAAATTAAAGCCCGATACTTAATCACTTGAAAAATTAAAGAAACAAAGTCAAAAAAATTATTTTTCAGTATACTAAAAAAGTACAAACATTGGTTACATATATATTTAAATATTCATGTAATTGGCTATATAAGAGAACTATGTTTAGTAATGTTAAAAATACATGCCAAATTAGTTGATTACAAAATCTTTAAAGGTAAAACTATAAAAATAAGTTTCATCCCTTCTGCTATAATTATATATATATGTACAACACAAAAACATAAAGAACTCTCTACATATTTTAATGAAATGTGTTATTTGGATTGTAATACATACTTTTAAGCTCCCTTCCAAGCTGTAACTTCACAATGACAGATAAACATACCATCTTAATTCTGGTCCCATATTTTTTATAAAATTAGAAACATAAAAAAATTATAAACTTAATAACATTTTATCTAATAAAACTGGTTAGCAATCTAAACATTTTGAGGCTAAAATTCGATAATTCTAACTTTTTTATTGTTAGAATAACATCTTATTCAAATAATCTCTGCCTTATAAATGCCTTAATAGTTGGATTACAAGCAAGTAATATAATATTTCTTCATACTTTATCCAGAGTTATAAGAAGCTTTTCAATTCAAGAAAATGGACTGCAGAGAATTTTTAAATGTCTTCCTAACTTTAATCACTTTTAAAAGCCACCAATCCTACCTCCTGCTCTACTTCCTCAACACCTCTCTTGACTTGCTAAGGGTAACTAAGTGAATAAAATACAAATGTGAATAGGATGAAGAAGAGTCAAATTTTTTAAGTGGACACACAGGAAAGAAAATTAATTTTCCTAATTGGAAAAGTAAGTTTCAGCTAAGGCAATGGTCTATGCATTTCATACAGACCAGTTGCATCAGATTACTCCATCTTTCCTTCTTCTGTAGTTCGTGGTATGCTTCTGGACCTTCTCCACCTTGTTCAATGATTTCAAAAAGTAATTCAGAATTTTTCTACCATATCCATTTCACCCATCTCTATGACATCACAGACTTACAGAAGCAAGGAATGTCAGCACTAGAAACGATCTTCGAGTTTACTAAAACATTCAAGCAATGAATCTTTCTAAGACCTTGGAATCATGAGTTTCTGTTTTTTAGCTTTAATTATCTAATTCTACTCCATCTTGGATTTCATAAATATGCAGATCCCTCGCATCCCAATTCTGAAAATCCCTTGCTGACCAAAACCTCTCTTCTTCAACCTACTTCTTGACTCACTGAATCTGTTACTTGCCCTTGTCATCTCCTCAGTCCCTAGAACTCTTCCCCCAAGTTCTTTACACATTTTTAGTATCTCTTACCTTCAGACCCAACTAAACTCATAATCATCCATTTCAGCAATGCTGTAAAGTTCTTTCTTATATATCTACCTCTGATTATATCAAACCTTAATTAACCTCATCTTTATTAAAGCTTTTAATACTGTATACTACTAGAGAAAGTTATAAATTACATACTATCTACTACAAATGCATGCTGTCTAATCCTACTCATTCCTTAATGGATCCTGTTCATGCCTAGTAAAACTTTTAAAAAGTGACTGTGTTATACCATTTATAAAATGGACTGACCATGTGACTTGCTTTGGACAACAGGAAAATAGTACATGTAGCACAAGCAGAGAGACTTCAAAAGTGCTTATCCTCTCTTATTCCTAAAACCTTCCTGCTACCACATGAATGAGCTGGAATTCTTAGCCTGATAGATGATGGGACTATCTCGTCCCAGCTGAAATGAAACTCATCACCAGAAATTTAAGATCCTTCCCTGGGCAAAACATCTGCCACTGTCCGACATTTGAGTAAAGCCATCCTAAACCATTCATCCCTAGCCAACCATTCTAGACTAAAGAAATCAACCAGCAGATCCACAGAACTGTGAGAAACACTGCTGTTTTAAGTCACTAAGTTAGTGAGGTCTGTAATACAACCAAAGCTATGTGATACAGCAGATTAACAAATTCATATTCATAAAGTTACTACTGATATTTAACTACTTAATAATGAATTCCACTTTGCAGTAGGTAAAAACATTTTAATAATGTTACATGCCAGGCATATTGCATATATTCCCTAATCTTTACAGCAGCCTCATGAGGAACTCGAACCCAGATTTGTCTGTTTCTGGAAAGCATATTTAAAGAAAATGTATTTCTTTAAATACTGACACCAATGCCTTTTCTCTCGTATCTCTGTTCAATAAAGATCCCAAGTCAAAAAATAAAAATAAAAATAAAAATAAAAATAAAATGGAAGACTCTTGTCAAAAGTTTACAGAGGGAAATGTTAGTTCATAAGTACAATTAAAGTATGAATGGGTAATGGCTTTACATTTAGAAATGGCTTTCACCAAGCTGTACCCTTAGAATGTATGTACTTTTCTATGTGTATGCTATATTTCAGACAAAAAGTTAAAAAGAAAAAAAGACTTCTCTATCCATCTATTGGAAGAACATACTCCAGTGTGAAGAAAAAAAACTGTCTTGAGTCCAGGCAAAGCATATCTAACCATTTACAACGTGCACAGTGCACATCTCTAAAACAAGTCAATAACGTATCTCTGCATTTGGCAAGCATAAGTTTTTAGAGCTCTAAAAGCTGTGTTTCAGCTTGCATCTAAAAGATAAATAACTACAGCCTGACTCTGAATTATTAAATATCTTTCTAAATAAAGTAAGAATGCTCCCCTCAGTAATTCTATATTTTACCTTTCTTGGCCTAAGTCACAGTTATCATCCTCAGCAAATTTACTTGAATACTGATAATGCAGTAAATGAACAATCCACTCCTTCCAAGACAAGCCCAGTCCAGCCCTTTTGAGCCCTCTGGGCTTTACCTATTATTGGCTCTTCATCATAGATAGGTCGCTGTTACCCTATCACAATGCAACTGCACATGAGTGATATCTGGACATTATTAGATAACCTGTGGACAAGGAAGTAAGCCACCCTGGTGACTCAGTAATAAGTCAGACTAGGCCAGGCACATAAGTGCACACCTGTAATCCCAGAATTTTGGGAGGCTGAGGTGGGCAGATTGCTTGAGCCCTGGAGTTCGAGACCAGCCTGGGCAACATGGCAAATTCTATCTCAAAAAAATATAAAAGCCGCGTATGGTGGCATGCACCTGTAGTCCCAGCTACTAAGGGGACTGATGCAGAAGGATTGCTTGAGCCCAAGAGGTCAAAGCTGCATGCCACTGCACTCTACCCTGGGCAAGAGAGTGAGACCCTGTCTGAAAAATATATATAAAAAAAAGGAAAAACAAGAAGTCAGACAAACAGAGTATTAGATCCAGATATCTCAGCTTACTAAAGGCTGTTTTCAAAGACACAGATGATCCTTAGGCTGGAATGTCCAAGATTCTCTCGATCTGGCAGTACCAGTATGGCCACCAAACTAAGCAATAGTCCCTCAAGAAATCAGAGACAGTCAAGAATCCATAGTCACTAAACACCAGTATCCCAGTCTGATAACTCTGGTAACATGTGCTAAAAAAGGTATCCTTTGAACTTTTTGTAGTATCCTGTAACTTCCATAACATTTAAAGAAGCCTAGATCTCTGTGAGACTACTTGATCCTAACATCTTTATGGCAGCTTGATTTCTGTGCACTAAAATCAAAAAGTCCAAGAAGTAAAAAAATAGTAGTAATAATAATCACAAGATGACATCCTCTATCATACACACCAAGCTCTTCATTCTCACATTTACTAAGATGTAACCAAACTGTTAAATACCTATATTATTGTACTTCAACTACACATTGACCCCCCAAAAAGTGAAAAGAGCTGCAGCCAAAATAAATAACGCTTGCCAAAAGGCCACAAATATGACCAAATAAATTAAACCATTAAATACTTTATACAAATAATTTTAACCTGAGTGCGGCATTTCCTTGAACTTATCAGACATTCAGTAATCACTGAAGTCGTAGAAAATTCCAGCTTTGGAGCATTTCCCTGAGAAGAAAAAAGAGGGTATTATTAGACATTTCCATTAAATAGAGATAACTATTAATGATAAAAATATGACCTAAAGTCAAAGTTCAGCTGTTTCACTGTTAGTTTGAACTTTTCATTAAAGATAAAGACAACATAGTATGGCTAAATGCTAGCAAGTCACAGTGTCTCTGCTGATAATTCCATCATGAGTGATTTTACACTTTTATAAAATAGTCTATTTTTTCATTTTTAAGTATTTCCCTGTCAAACTGTTTTAAATTTTTAAACTATGATATATTATAGCCATAAATATATAAACATACTTAACAAATGTCAGCTTTTTACTTTTACAACTTAAGACATATTTAACTACATAGTCAAGAAACAAATGTTAGCTTGATTTAGCCATTCCACAATGTATACATATATCAAACATCATGTTGTATATCATAAATATACACAATTAGTATTTCTCAATTAATTTTTTTCTTAGAGACAAGGTCTCTGGAGTATAGTGGTGCCATCACAGCTCACTGCAGACTCTAACTCTTGGACTTAAGTGATCCTTTCCCCTCAGCCTTCCAAGTTGTTAGGACTACAGGACACACCACCACATTCAGCTAATTTTTTCATTATTTTGTAGATACAGGATCTCACTATGTCACGCAGGCTGGTGTCAAACTCCTGGCCTCAAGCAATCCTCCTGCCTCAGCCTCCCAAAGCACTGGAAATATAGGCATGAGCCACTGGGTCTGGCCTGTCCATTAAAATTTTAAAAAAACAAAAACAAAAAGCCCAGCTCCTCGGCATGTAGTTCTTGAAAATAGGAAAGATAAGTCTCTACTAATTCTGCCAACATTTTTTCCTATAATGTATCTTACATTCATATCTAGAAATTAATGTGGCTTATATTTCTAACATTTCAATCACCACCTTGAACACTGTTTGAAATAAATAGAGATAAATGGTAAAATTCAAAAGGACAGTCACAAAGTATCTGCGAAAATATTTGGAAGCACACAATTACGCAGTCACCAAAACATTAAAGAATACAGTCTATGCCCAGGGCAGTTTCATTCTAATACAGTAAAAATAAGACATTGACCAAGGTATTAGGTTGGTGCAAAAGCAATTGTGATTCAATACCTACATTTGGCCTCAACAAATCAAGTCTGTGACCAGCTAAGTTTAAAAACATCATACATATTAAAGAAAAGGTAAATCGGGGTTGCCTAACAATTGACTGAACTGATGTGGTCTCGAAAATATAACAGTCAATCTTGCCACATTCTATTCATCAGCATCACTAGTCTACACTCAAGAAGAGTAGTTAGGCTACATTTTCAATGTGTGTTCTTCTGCAAACATATCTTCATAGTGATATCCACTATATCTACTTGTTAATTACCCAGTATTACAAAACAAATTACCTTGAAACTTAGCAGTTTAAAGCATCAGTACATATTTATTATCTTACATAATTTCTATGGGTCAGAAATCTGAAAGAGGTTGAGCTATGTGTTTCTGTGTTGAAATTTTTCATGAAATTGTGGTCAAGATGTCATTTAGGCTGCAGTCAACCGAAAACTTGACTGGAGCTTGAGAATCTGCTTCTCAGGAAAGTTCATTCACAGGGCTGTTGGCTGGAAGCCTCAGTTCCTTTCTAGCTTTTGGCAAGAACATTCAGCAACTCATAAACCTCTCCAAAGGGCTATTGAGTGTCCTCATGATGTGGCTCTAGTTAATCAAAGTGGATGATCCAAGAGCAAAGCAAGAAGGAAGCCACAATGACGTAGTCTCAGAATCTAACACTGTCACCCCTACCACATTCTATTCATTAGACTCACTAAGTATAATCCAAACTCAAGGACAGAGTAGTTAGGCTACCTTTTCAATAAAGGAGTAGCAAAAATTTTGTGCACAGGTTTAAAACCACCAGTCTGCTCTCTGACCACAAATTACTTACATTCCTCTCACGTGCAAAATACATTCATGCTGTACCAATAAAAATAAAAGAATTAAAGTCTCATCCTTTTACAACTTCAGCTTGAAATCCAGGATGTTGGCATCTAAATAAAATCCTGGTATAGATAAGGCTGCTGAGGTGTAGTTCCTTATGTATAGCTCCTAAAATATAGTTTCTCACAATCAGAAGACATATGACCTAAAGAGAAAAGTTATCTGCCTCACACATGCCCAAGGTGCACCTGTGCAGCAGGGACAGGACAATCACTATAGACATTCCCGTTTGAGCCTGGGAGGTCAAGGCTGCAGTAAGCCATGATCTCGCAACTGCACTCCAGCCTAGGTGACAAAGAAAGACCCTGTCTCAAAAACAAAACAAAACAAAACAAAACAAAAGAATCCCTTGTTCATCAGTAAACCTCAGCTTTTCCTCTTCAGGTCTTCAATTTATTAGATGAGGCCCACTCAAATTGCCAAAGTAATCTCAAAGTTATCTCCTTTATTTAAAGTCAAGTGATTGTAAATATTAATCACAACTATCAAATACTTTTTAGAATAACATCTAGACTTGTGTTTGATCAAATAACCGGGCACCATAATCTAGCCAAACTGACACATAAGATTAATCATCACACCATTTCAAATGTCAGTTCATCTATGAAGTCTACAACAAGATGCAATACATTCATTCAATTTAATCAAGATACGTTTATTAAATACCTACTCCAGGCAAGGTACTGTGTTAAGAGTTAAATTCAAAGACGAGAAAGTCAAAGATTCTGTTTTTATGGAGTTCATAATCTAGAACAGGAGATATTATCATCATCGCTACTCCATCATCACCATCATGATATTCACGGCTATCATCGTATCACTGACATGTACTGAGTATTTACTTGCCAGACACTGCTATAACCATTTACAAGTTTACATTAATCCACCCAAAAACTCTATGATATCTCCATGTTATGGTGCTTTACCAAAGGTTGCTCAGTTCATCCACGAAAGTGCCAGAATTTAATCCCAAATGTTGTCTGAATCCTTGCCATAGTAAAGTCTTCAGGAGGATAGCCTGGGACTTACAGATGATTATGCAGAATCACAAGAATTCCCGGAAGGAGTGCATTGTTTTCTGCCAGGGCAACAAACTACTGATTGAAGCATTTTTCCTATTCATATTTAAATATAATGATAGATATGGCTAGATTTAGAACTGCCAATTTGATGTTCAGTTTATATATGTTCTATGTATTTCTATTCTTTGATTCTTTCTAGGAGTCTCACCTGCATATGCATAGGTAAGTGGTCATGCAATGAACCCATAGGAGACCTACCCTCTACTGATGACCTGTGTAGAGATTAGGAAATCATTCAAAATTGCAGCCAGGACTCCAGTCTCCCTTGGCTTTCACTTTTGGCTGGGCTCTCACTGTCTCCCCTTGATACGCAGTTTCACAGTCAGCCAAGAATAGGTGGAGAGTTTATCTCAGCCCTTTACCTTACTCCCAGGACTTCCCTGTCAACTTTCTGGCAGGTAATCCTTACCCAGTTAGAGCTCTGCCTAGCAAAGCTGTGGGGTTTCTTCATCTGCTCCAACTGAATCCACCACAGTTAGCTGGCAAAGCTGTGCTATTTGTGCCACTGCCCAAAACTGATTCGGTTCCCCCGGTAGCAAAGCTGTTGATTTTTGCACCTAGCTCCAGAATAGATAAACTCTAGTTCTCACGTATCAAACAGAATATAAGAGCATCCCAGGCAAGAATGTTAATAGTCTCGCCAGTTTTTCCCAAAGCTTTAGCAGTTTTTCAAGCATGAAAACTTCTTCATTTGTCTTCCCTTACTTGTCAGTTTCCAGTATCCTGAATTTATTGTTTGTGAAAATTTTGTCTAGTTTTATAAGAACTCTCAATCTCTTCAAACTGCCATTCCTAGAAGTCCTGATTTTTATATATTTTTAATAATCCATCATCTTCCAAATAAATGCAAAAGTAACTCAAATTAAATGATGAAAAGTAAATCCCTCTTAATGCTCCATACTCTTGAGTTTATATTACCACATTGGTATAATACAGAATTTTAAATTACATTAAAGAGACCATAATTTTAAAATGTGATTATTTGTTCATTGTATGTTTCCACACAGATCTTGAAATACTCTTTGAAGACTTTCATAGTACAGAAGCTTGCTAATGGACACTGAAATATCCCCAAAGAAAGTATAGTTTTATAGACTTGCTACTTAGTCAAATTTTATACTTTCATAAAGATGAAGCTGCTTTTTCTTGGAATAGGGCATATCATAAATCTACAGGAGAAATTACTTAGTTCACTATATTTCTTCATATATCAACACTCTCCGTATTCGGACTACTCTAATATTTTATAAAATTAGTTTTAAAGGTCTATCCAAATAATTTCAAGCTGGACAATTTTTGCTTTTCCTCTTTTGAAATGGCATGGGCTTCTCTCAGTTTCTCTGCATGGAAGACTTACTTTCAGCAATAAAATATTTTCAAATCATCCACAGAACTTGAAGGAAGTTATAGTAAAGGATAGAGAGTAAGCTGTCACTGGATGCAGCTTTTAATTTTAGGTGTATGAATATGTATTTCCATTATATAAATGTTTTACAACTAATCTATCTAAACTCCTAACAGACATATCAATTATTTCCATTTTTCACTATTATGAACCAACAGGTAAACATTCTTAAGAAGGCTCTTAGTATACCGGAGAGAATACATGTTTAAGATAGATACTGTATTCGTTCATTTTTAATGGTACTGATAAAGACATACCTGAGAATGGGCAATTTACAAAAGAAAGAGGTTTACTGGACTTACACTTCCACATGGTGGAATGCAGAGGGGAGCAAGTCACATCTTACATGGATGGTGGCAGGCAAAGAGAGAGCTTGTGCAGAGAAATTCCCATTTTTTAAACCATCAGGTCTCATGAGACCCATTCACTATCATGAGAACAGCATGGGAAAGACCTATCCCCATGATTCAATCATCTCCCACCGGGTCCCTCCCATGACACATGAGAATTATGGGAGCTGCAAAATGAGATCTGGGTAGGGACCCAGAACCACACCACATCATTCAGTCCCTGGACCCTCCCAAATCTCATATCTTCACATTTCAAACCCAATCATGCCTTCCCAACAGTCCCCCAAAGTCTTAACTCATTTCAGCATTAACTCAAAAGTCCACATTCCAAAGTTTCATTGAGACAAGGGAAGTGCCTTCCACTTTTGAGCCTGTAAAATCAAAAACAAGTTAGTTACTTCCTAGATACAATGGGGGTGTAGGCACTGAGTAAATACAACAATTCCAAATGGGAGAAATTGACCAAAACAAAGGGGCTACAGGCCCCATGCAAGTCCAAAATCCAGCAGGGCAATCAAATCTTAAAGCTCCAAAATGATCTCCTTTGACTCCATATCTCACATCCAGGTCACACTGATACAACAGGTGTGTTCCCATGGTCTTGGGCAGCTCTGCCCCTGTGGCTTTGCAGGGTACAGCCTCCCTACTGGCTGCCTTCATTGGTTGGCACTGAGTGTCTGCAGCTTTTCCAGGCGCATGGTGCAAGCTGTCGGTAGATCTACCATTCTGGGATCTGGAGAACGGTGGCCCTCTTCTCACAGCTCCACTAGGCAGTGCCCCAGTAGGGACTCTGTGTGGAGGCTCTGACCCCACATTTCCCTTCCAGGCTGCCCTAGCAGAGGTTCTCCATGAGCACCTCGCCCCTGCAGCAAACTTTTGCCTGGGCATCCAGGCATTTCCACACATCTTCTGAAATTTAGGCAGAAGTTCCCAAACCTCAATTCTTGATTTCTGTGCACTTGCAGGCTCAACACCACAGGCTTGAGGCCTGCACCCTCTGAAGCCACGACCCAAGCTCTATGTTAGCCCCTTTCAGCCATGGCTAGAGTGGCTGAGACACAGCACCAGGTCCCTAGGCTGCACACAGCACAGGGACCCTGGGCCTAGCCCACGAAACCACTTTTTCATCTTAGGCCTCAAGGCCTGTGATGGGAAGGGCTGCCACAAAGGTCTCTGACATGCCCTGGAGACATCTGCCCCACTGTCTTGGTGATTAACATTCAGCTCCTTGTTACTTATGCAAATTTCTACAGCTGGCTTGAATTTCTACTCAGAAAATTGAATTTTCTTTTCTATCCCATTGTCAGGCTGCAAATTTTCCAAACGTTTACATTCCATTTCCCTTTTGAAATTGAATGCCTTTAACAGCACCCAAGTCACCTCTTGAATGCTTTGCTGCTTAGAAATTTCTTCCACCAGATACCCTAAATCATCTCTCTCAAGTTCAAAGTTCCACAGATCTCTAGCGCAGTGGCAAAATGCTGCCAGTCTCTTTGCTAAAGCATAGCAAGAGTCACCCTTATTCCAGTTCCCAAGAAATTTCTCATCTTCATCTGAGACAACCTCCGTCTGGACTTCATTGTCTATATCACTAACAGCATTTTAGTTAAAGCCATTCAACAAGTCTCTAGGAAGTTCCAAATTTTCCCACATCTTCCTGCCTTCTGAGCCCTCCAAAGTTTTCCTCCATCTGCCCATTACCCAGTTCCAAATTCACTTCCACATTCTCAGGTATCTTATAGCAATGCCCCACTACCTCAGTACCAATTTACTGTATTAATCCATTGTCATATTGCTATCAAGAAATATCTGAGACTGGGTAATTTATCAGGAAAGAGGTTTAACTGACTCACAGTTTTGCATGGCTGGGAAGGCCTCAGGAAACTTATAATCATAGTGGATGGGGAAGAGGCACATCATCTTACATGGCAGCAGGCGAGAGAGAAAATGTGTGTGCAGCAGGAAATGTCAAACACTTATAAAACCATCAGATTTCGTGAGAACTCGCTTACTATCGTGAGAACAGCACGGGGGAAACCACCCTCATGATCTAATCACCACCTCCCACCAGGTCCCACCCCTGACACACAAGGATTACAGGGATTACAATTCAAGATGAGATTTGGGTGGGGACACAGAGCCTAACCATATCGCATGGTATAGCAGCATATAAAAGATTCTAAGTTTTTCACTTTTATCAGATTTATTAAATTTTCCCAATCTTATAGCTATATAAATGAAATCATATGGTTGTTGTAACTTGGATTTCTCTGAATACTAATGAGTTTGAGTTATCTTTTCAAATGTTTGTTATCATCCCTTAGAGAGAAAAATAAAGAGAAGAAAGACAGAGAGACAGAGATGGGATGGGGATGGGGAGAGAAGGGGATGACAGAGATTTGAAGAATGTCAATTACAATTTAAAAAATTTTGAATGGCACTTTTTTATTAAATTATTTTCATTTAGATTTCAATGTTAAGTAACCAATTTACTGTATTAGTTTGTTTTTACATTGCTGTAAATAAATATCTTTATATGTTTAACATATTGAAATCTAAAACAATTAAGATTTAAACTACAAAACAAGAAGTAAACTAAATTACACTTTGAATTTGTTCTTCACATTTAAGATGGCGAGCACTATGCGGTGGTTTCTGACAATGATTTTCCATCAAAAACTGATTCAGAAAATTGCAAGCACTTACTCGAAGGCCAGAAATCCTCCTCATGGTAACCTGGCGGTTTGAATCATGGTGTCCAGACATTTGGTTTGGACCCGGAAACATGAAATCTCGTGTATTTTCGTCATATGTAGACAGTGTTTCACCCACTACAAGAAAGATATCCTATGATTCAAATTATAACAAAATATTCTATTTAGAAACAAAATCACCAAGTATGATATATCTATTGCCTGATGCCTTATTGAAATACCTGTTTTGGGTCATGTTTATTTTCTATGAAAGGAAAATTAAAATAAAGATATGTTAAAAATATTAATACATTTTCCTTTTTCAGAAACATACTACAAAAATACGAAGTTGGTCCAACATTTATATGTCAGTTACCATTTCCACATTGGTTTTTGTTTGTTTTTTGAGACAGACTTTTTTTTTTTTTTTGAGACGGAATTTCACTCTTTTTGCCCAGGCTGGAGTGCAATGGCACCATCTCAGCTCACTGCAACCTCCACCCCACCCTGGGTTCAAGTGATTCTCCTCCCTCAGCCTCCCGAGTAGCTGGGACTACAGGCACGCGCCACCATGCCTAGCTATATATTTTTAGTAGAGACGGGGTTTCAACATGGTGGCCAGGATGGTCTCAATCTCCTGACCTCATGATCTGCCCACCTTGGCCCCACAAAGTGCTGGGATTACAAACGTGAGCCACCGTGCCCAGCCAGCACTCCATTTTTCACATAAAATAAAAATTTGATTAATATAGATGTCATCTATAATCACAGAAATCAGTATCAGAAATGACACTAGCCTCTATATTTTAACTCTGCCTTCTCCAGGGAACTGTAACATTTACTACATAAGTAAGGTTTTATTCTCTTCCCTTCCCTAATAATATGCAACACACAAAAACAATGATAATTAACTACTTTATCAATAAAAATATATAGTTTTAGAAAAATCGCAAAAACTTAAAAGTCAATTTTTATGACTGTCACAAAATATTTCAGAATGATGTTATTTTCCATTTTCAATTATTACTATTCAATTTTAGAACAATGTATTAAAGTGACATTTATGACAATTTTTCTGTATATATTATTTTGGTCTACTGACATTTTACACATAGTAGATCAACAATAGAAACTTGACACTGTTCTTAACTTGGGAAGAGGAGGATAGATGAGATTTTTTTTTTGAGACGGAGTCTCGCTCTGTCACCCAGGCTGGAGTGCAATGCCATGATCTTGGCTCACTGCAACCTCTGCCTCCAGGGTTCAAGTGATTCTTCTGTCTCAGCCTCCCAAGTAGTTGGGATTACAGATGCCCACCACCACACCTGGATAATTTTTGTATTTTTAGTAGAGATGGGGTTTCACCATGTTGGTCAGGCTGGTCTCGAACTCCTGACCTCAGGTGATCCGCCTGCCTCAGCCTCTCAAAGTGCTGGGATTACAGGCAGGAGCCACCGTGCTCGGCCTGGAAAGATGAGATTTTAAAGTAAAAAAACAAGTCACTGACATGAGTTCCCAAGTCAATTTACTTTATCAGTATATAATACACTATACTATATCCTTATCAAATAATATAGTATAATCAATGTATAATACATTATATTATATATTACATCAATTTATGATATATTATATTGTATATATTACATCTATATATATTACCTGGTGGAACTAGCTGTATCAACTCGAACACTGCTGTATCATCTAAAAGTTTAAAGAAAAATTTCCTTAAATTAATAACAAAAAAATTACTTAATTTACCACGGGAATGTCTAAAAGCCAAAGTAATCACTAGGTAGACTATATATATGTTTATATATTAGTATATAATGTACACTTTTTTTTTTTTTTGAGACAGGGTCTCACTCTGTCGCCAGGCTGGAGTGCAGTGGTGCAGTCTTGGCTCACTGCAACCTCCGCCTCCCAGATTCGAGCAATTCCCCTGCCTCAGCCTCCTGAGTAGCTGGGACTACAGGTATGCACCACCACACCCGGATACTTTTTTTTTTTTTTTTTTTGGTATTTTAGTAGAGAAGGGGTTTCACCATGTTGGCCAGAATGGTCTCGATCTCCTGACCTTGTGATCCACCTGCCTTGGCCTTCCAAAGTGCTGGGATTACAAGTGTGAGCCACCGTGCCCAGCCTAATGTATACTTTTATAAATATAAATTATGTCTATTTCTTAAGCAGAGTGCTGAGTACAGTGAGGTACATTGACTCTTGAACAACTTGAGCGTTAGGGGCACCAACACCTGTGCCATCAAAAATCCATGTACAATTTTTGACTTTCCAAAATCTTAACTTAATAGCCTACTGTTGACCAGAAGCATTACTAGGAACATAGTTGATTAGCATATATTTTATGCTATATGTATTAAATACTGTATTCTTACAATAAAGTAAGCTAGAGAAGAGAAAATGTTATTAAGAAAATCCTAAGGATGAGAAAACACATTTATGGTACTGTATTTATTTATAGCTTAAGTTTATATTGTCTGCTTACAAGATAAATTGTCTGTTTGAAATGGAATGTAACCAAAGCTGTAGACCTCTATGTATGGTACATATCAAGCAAATCAACTTTTTCTTGTAATGTCATGACTTTTCTCTGCTTCTTGAGAGCACTTCCAGCATGACTAGTGAAACTTTGTATGGGTTGCCTGAACTATAAGTGATGAATTGCTGGAGGCTCAGTGCGGACAAGTGTGAGAGATAAAAACTCCAGAGAAATCCAATCATTGGGCTCTCGAGTTTTTGTTAAGTTTTACTTCCAGGAGTTCCACTAGGTTCTCACTATAAATACTGGAGAAAAATCCCCTCATATTTCCACCAGCAGGGAGAAGAGAAAAAAAAAAAATCATTTTGAAGTATGTCAGAGCATTCCATTCTTAACAAGACCTGACACCTCAGGAGAAGTTCTTTTTCTATAGCCTCATCTACTGGGCTCATATCAGAGCCTAACCTACCTGAGAGAAAGAAAATACTCAAATCCAGCCAGCTCTGAACTTCTACTTGTGGGAAGAAAATAACCCAACTTCAGCTCCCTCTAGCCTTCCATGTGAGAGAAGGGAAATACCCAACTACAGCCATATCTAGCATTCCACACAGGGGAAGGGAAAAACTCACTGTACCTCCCTCTAGCCATGCTGTCCAAACTAAGAGGGGAAAATCAGAAGCACCGGTGAAGGTAACAATTTAGGGGCACAGACTCACCAAAAGACTGCAACCTGATCATAGGACTGTAGAACACCTCCCTCTCCTCACACCTTACCAGTACATTACTAAAAGCTCTTTACCACAGTTCTATTCACTCAGTATAGCTTTCAGCAAATAAGTACATACTAAGTACGAATACTTACATAAGGCATACTAAACAGCAAAAAAACAGTTTGAAGAGATTGAACAAGCATCAGACCCAGAGTCAGATATGGCAGGAATACTGGAATTACTAAATCATGAATTTTGAAAAACTATAACACGCCATGGGATCTAATGGAAAAAGGAAACAACATGCAAGAACGGCTGGATAATATAACCAGAAACAGACAGAAATTCTAAGAAAAAAACTGTCAACCTAAATAACAAACAGCAAGAGGCTCTTCAAAGAAAATAATATTTATTCAGGAACAGGGCATTGAAATGGGAATAAAGGTGCCATAGTAAACTATATGTGCATTCAGAGAGGCAAAGGAAGACAAACGGTTTTAAAGGGAATGTGAGGAAAATTACATAATTGTTTTGAAATGATTAGTCTTGGCTACAAGTATCAGTAACAAGGGTGATGACAGTCCAAGGTTGGACAGGAAGCTACTGGGCAGATGTGCTCACACGAGTATTTTTTGGGTTAGGTTGCGATGGCCTTTGTGCAAGGCTTAGATTTCTGTAGAGTCTTTTATGATAGTTTTGTTATCAGGCATATAAGTGTGAGAATCCTCCCTTCATAGCCTTTCCCCATATTTGTCAGGGGTTTTTTTGGTGTTTTTGGTTTTGGTTTTTGTTTTTAACACAGACAACTTGATTTTGATTCTGACAATTTTCACAAATAAAAAAGAAATACTATAGATTGAAAACACTGTAATGGAAATGAAGAATGCCTCTGATGAACTCACTATTAGATGGGACATGGCTGAAGAAAGAATCTTAAAGCTTAAAGATATGACAACAAAAATTTCCAAAACTGAAAAGCAAACAGAAAAAAAGACTGAAAAAAAAAAACCATAACAGAATACCCAAGAACTCTGAGACGACAACAAAAGGTATAAATACACATGAGAATATTAGAAAGAGAAGAAACAGAAAAAAAAAAAACACACACACAAAAGTGCCTGAAGCAATAATGAAAACAAATTTCCTTAAATTAATATCAGATGCCAAACCAAAATACAGGAAGGTCAGAGAAGAGCAAGCAGAATAAACGCCCCCCAAAATATCCCTAGGCATATCATATTCAAACTTCTGAAAATAAAAGACAAAAGAAAACTCTTGCGCCAGGCACAGTGGCTCACACCTGTAATCCCAGCACTTTGCGAAGCTGAGGAGCGTGGATTGCTTGAGCTCAGGAGTTCAAAACCAGCCTGGGCGACATGACAAAACCCTGTCTCTACAGAAAATACAAAAATTATCTGGGCATGGTGGCACGCACCTCTAGTCCCAGCTACTCGGGAGGCTGAGGTAGGAGGATCACTTGAGCCAGGGAGGTGGAGGTGGCAGTGAACCAAAATCATACCCCTGCACTCCAGCCTGGGTGAAGGGGCAAGACTCTCTCAAAAAAAAAGTTTGAAAAGAAATGAAAAATCCTGAAAGAAGCCAAAGGGAAAAAATACTGAACCTATAGAAAAGCAAAGATAAGAAATACATCTGACTTGTCCTCAGAAACCATTCAAGCAAGAAGAGAGTAGAGTGAAATATCCATATACATATAGATAAAAGGATATAATATATGAGATTTGCTTCAAAATAATGATGTATGAAAAAATCAAATTCCTACAAAAAGAAAACATTTACATAACACTTCCTTCCCTTCATCTTTTTGAAATCTCCAGTATTTATTGTTCCCATCTTCGTGTCCATGTATACCCACTGTTTAGCTCCTACTTATAAGACAGAACACATTGTATTTGGTTTTCTGTTTCTGCATTAATTCACCTAGGATAATGGCCTCCAGCTGCATCCATGCTGCTGCAAAAGACATGATTTTATTCTTTCTTATAGCTCCATGCATATGGAACCATATGCATCTGGCTCCCTAAAAACTTAACTACTAATAGCTTACCACTGACCCAAAGCCTTAATAATAACATAAAAACAGGCTGGGCGCAGTGGCTTATGCCTGTAATCCCAGCACTTTGGGAGACCGAGCCAGGCAGATCACCTGAAGTCAGGAATTCGACCTGATGGAGAAACCCCATCTCCACTAAAAATACAAAATAGCTGGGCGTGGTGGCACATGCCTGTAATTCCAGCTACTCTGGAGGCTGAGGCAGGAGAATCGCTTGAACCCAGGAGGCGGACGTTGCGGTGAGCTGAGATCACGCCATTGCACTCTAGCCTGGCCAAGAAGAGCGAAACTCCGTCTCAAAAAATAACAATAATAATAATAACACAAAAACACAGTCAATTAACATGTTTTGTGCATTGTACATATATTATTATAATAAACTAGGGAAAAAACATTAATAAGAAAATCATAAGGGAGAGAAAATATGTTTACTATTTATTAAGTAGAAATATGTATAAACATAAACATATTCATCATGAAGTTCTTCATCCTTGTCTTCACATTGAGCAGGCTGAGGTAAAGGAGGAAGAAGTGGGGGTTGGTCTTGCTGTCTCAGGAGCGGCAGAGACAGAAGAAAATGGATCCAAACAGTTCAAATTCACTTTGTTCAGGGTCAACCATATAGGTGTATATATATATATATATATACACACACACATGTGTGTGTGTAAGAGAGATCTATCTAATAGATCTATTTGATATAACTATTTTGGAAGACTAGCGTCTATCAAAGGTTTGCAACTTCCAGGGGAAGGCTTCAACTATAAACCGTGATCAATTTCAGTCAATTTCAGCTCTTAGTACAATAACAGCTATCCAACCCTCAAACCCCAACCCACTGCAGGAAGATAAGTACTTTTTTTAGGAGCAACCTGCACACAGGCTTGCCAGGATGGGCAAAAAAAAATCCTGTCCTCCAAATATTGGAGATTTATACTCTGCTCCCCAATAACAGAGATGCAGATAAAGAGCCTTATAGCCATGTTGTTGCACCTCACCCCATTGTTGCAAGCCCCTCCCAAGGACCAGTATTCTTCTTCCCTCTTTTATTTTTCTTTTTCCCTTTTTGTGAGCCTTAAAGAACAAGAAATTGAAAAACAACTGCATATACAGAGAAAATTATAAAGTGACCATACGTGCTCAGGGGAAGGCTCTGAAAATACTTAAGGAGACATTTATACTTTAGGCTGATCTCCAACACAAAGACAGCCCACAACAATGAAAAAATCGAAAATAATAACAAAAAAACTAGGGAAACAGGAAAAACTGGAGAAGAGAAAAAAATCTGGATTCCAGAGTTACCACATTATTAGAATCAAATGCCCAGTTTTCAACAAAAAATAATCATAAGGGATAAAAGAAACAAGAAATATGCTGCAATCAAAGGAAGAAAATAAATCAGCAGAAACTACCTGTGGAAAAGAACTTATGGCAGATAAACTAGAAAAAGACTTTAAAATCACTGTCATAGAGATGCTCAAAAAGAAAAGAAAGATGAACAGAAGGTCAGAGAAAAAATGTATGAACAAAATGGAAATATCAATAAAAATATTTTAGGAACCAAAAGAAAACGTTGCAGCTGAAACATACAATAACTAAAATGAAAAATTTATTAGATGGACTCAAAAGAGGATTTCCCAGGAAGAAAAATGAATCAGTGAACTTGAAGATAGGACAATGCAAATTATTGAGTCTGAGTAACAGAAAGAAAAATAATTGAAGAAAAGTGAGCAGCCTAAGGAATGTGTAGGACACCATCAAGAGGACCAATGGACACACTGGGAAAGTCCATGAAGGAGGAAAGAGAGAGAAAGGAGCAAGGAATATATTTAAAGAAACAATGTCGGAAAACTTCTCAAATTTGATGAATGAAATAAATGTAAATATTCAAGAAGCTCAACAAACTCCAAGATAAATATAAAAGTACCACAATGAGACACATTATAAATTTCTAAAGACAAAGTGAGAATCTTGAAAACAGCACAAAAGACAAGCAACACATCACTTACAAAAGGTCTTCAAAAAGATTATTAGCAGATACCTCATCAGAAACTGGAGGTCAGAAGGCAGTGGGCTCGTATATACAAAATATTTAAAGAAAAAACTAACAAGAATTCTATATCAAGCAAAACTCTCCTTCAAAACTGAAGAAGAAGCTATGATGTCCCCAGATAAATAAAAACTGACAAAGCTTATTACCACTAGACCTGTCCTGCAAGAAATGTTTAAGAGAGTCCTAAAGGGTGAAATGAAAGGACACTAGACAGTAACACAAAGTCATACAAAGAAATAAAGATCTCAATAAAGGTAAACAAGCAGGAACTTATAAAAGCTAGTAATATTATAACAATGGGTTGTAACTCCACATTTTTGCTTGCAATGTATTTTCAAATACTAGTATATTTTTTCAATTATTAGTTTATGTTTTGGAGCACACAAAGTATAAACATGTAATTAGCATTACAACATAGGTGTATTAAATGTAATCCTCATGGTAACCACAATGAAAACAGACACAGAATACACACAAAAGGAAATGAGAGAGAAACTTAAACAATTCATTACCAAAAATAGCAACTAAACCACAAAAGAAGACAGTAATGCAGGAAATGAGTGACAAAAAAGTTGTAAGGCATATAGAAAACAAATAGCAAAATGAAATAAGTCTCTATCAGTAAATACTTTAAATGTAAATGAATTAAAGCGTCTCAGCAAAAGACAAAGAATGGTAGAATGGATAAAAACATATGACCTGGGATATGCTGTCTACAGGCACTCATTTTAGGTCTAAAGATGCACATATTTTAAAAGTGAAAGGATGGGAAAAGATATTCCATGCAAAAAGTAACTAAAAGAGAGCAGGGGTGGTTATACTAATATCAGACAAAATAGAGTTAAAATCAGAAAACATTACAAGCGAAAAAGAGCATTACATATTAATAAAAGGTTCAATGTGGCAAAAAGATGTAAGAATTGTAAACATTTATACATCTATAAACAGATCATAAAAATATATGAAACAAAAATTGACACTATTGAAGAGAGAAACAAATGGTTCTACAATAACAGTAAGACATCAATAACCACTCTAAATAATGGTTAAAACAACCACACAGAAGTTAAGAAAGAAAACAGAGAACCTAAAAAAAAAAAAAAAAAAAAAGATAAACCAAATAGCTCTAATAGACATTTACCAAACACTCTACCCAACCACAACAACATACATATTTTTCTCAAGTATATATGGGGCATATATGGGGCATTTTCTAGTATAGACCATGTGGTAGACCACAAATTAAATTTTAATAGATTTAGGAAGATAGATATACAAAGTATATTCTCTAACCACAATGGGATAAGGATAGAAATCAACAACAGAAGTAAACTTGGAAAATTCACCAATTTATGGAAATAAAACAACACACTCTTACATAATCAATGGATTAAAGAAGAAATCATGAGGGAAATTAGAAAATACTTAGAGATAAATAAAAATGAAAATACAATACCAAAACTTATGGGATACAGGGAAAGCAGTACTCAGAGAGAAATCTATAGCTATCAATGCTTACATTAAAAAATAAGAAAGGGCAGGGTGTAGCAACTCATGCATGTAATCTCAGCACTTTGGGAGGCCAAGGTGGGTGGATTGCTTGAGTTCACGAGCTCGAGACAGCCTGGGCAACATGGTGAAACCCTGTCTCTAAAAAAAATATGAAAATTAGCTGGGCATGGTGGTGCATGCCTGTAGTCCCAGCTACTTGGGAGCCTGAGGTGGAATAATGGCTTGAGCCTGGGAGGCAGAGGCTGCAGTGAGCTGAGAACACACCACTGCACTCCAGCCTGGGCAATAAAGCCAGACCTTGTCTCGAAAATAAATAAATAAATAATAAAAAAGATCTCAAATCCACAAACTAACTTTACAATTTAAGGACCTAGAAAAGCATAAAACTCCTAAAAATATATAGAAAAAAGGCTTCAGTACATTGATTTAGCAATGATTTCTTGGATAACACAACCAAGGCAAAAGCAATTTAAAAAAATACACAAATAGGACTCCATGAAAATTTTAAAATTTTATGCACAAAAAGGCAGTATCAATGCAGTAAAAAGGCAATCCAAACAATGGGAGAACACATTTGCAAATAATATATCTGATAAAAATTACAATCTAAAATATACAGAAAATTCCAAAAACAACAAAAAAACCAATTCAAAAATGAGTAAAATACTTAAATAGACATTTCTCCAAAGAGGATACATAAATGGCTAATAAGCACAAGAAAAGATGCTCAAGATCACTAATAATTAGGAAAACGTAAATTACAACTCAAATGAGATACCATCTCACACTCATTGAAAGGGCTATCAAAACAACAGAAAACAAGTGTTGGTGAGGATGTGGACAAAATGGAATCCTTGTGCAGTTGATGAAAATATAAAATGATACAGCTACAATGGAAAACAGTATGGTAATTTCTGAAAAAAAGTAAAGATAGAATTACCATATGATCCAGCAATTCCACATCTGGATATATATTCAAAAGCATGGAAAGTAGGATTGCAAACAGATATCTGTACTCCCATGTTCATAGCAGCATTAGTCACAATAACTAAAACATGGAAGCAACCCAAGTGTCCATCAACACACAAAGTGATAGGCTAAATGTGATGTATGCATACAATGGAATATCATTCATCCTTAAAAAGGAAGGAAACTCTGGCCGGGCACGGTGGCTCAAGCCTGTAATCCCAGCACTTTGGGAGGCTGAGGCGGGCAGATCACGAGGTCAGGAGATCGAGACCATCCTGGCTAACATGGTGAAACCCCGTCTCTACTAAAAATACAAAAAATTAGCCGGGCGTGTTGGCGGGCGCCTGTAGTCCCAGCTACTCGGGAGGCTGAGGCAGAAGAATGGCGTGAACCCGGGAGGCGGAGCTTGCAGTGAGCCGAGATTGCGCCACTGCACTCCAGCCTGGGCGACAGAGCGAGACTCCGTCTCAAAAAAAAAAAAAAAACAGGAAGGAAATTCTGACACGTTACAACATGTATGAACCTAGAAAACATTACGCTATGTAAAATAAGCCAGTTTAAAAAAAAACACACATAAATACAGCATGATTGTGCTTATCTGAGATACTCAGAGTACTCAAAATCATAGAGACAGAAAACAGAATGGTGGTTGCCAGAGACTGCAGGGAGGGGAAAATGGGTGTTATTGTTTAATGGGTATAGTTTCAGTTTTACAAGATGAAAAGAGTTATGGAGCTACATGGTGGTAATGCGTGCACAACATTATAAATGTATTTAATACCACTAAACTGTATACTTAAAATGATTAAGATAGTAAATTTCATTATGTATATTTCACTGTAATAAAAATTACTTCAAGGAGAAAGACTGTAAATTATTTAGCCATAAAAAATGATGAGTTCGTGTCCTTTGTAGGGACATGGATGAAACTGGAAAACATCATTCTCAGTAAACTATCACAAGGACAAAAAACCAAACACCGCATGTTCTCACTCATAGGTGGGAATTGAACAATGAGAACTCATGGACACAGGGGGTGGGGGAGGAGGAAGATTAGAGATATACTATCTAAAAGACAATTAAGGGTACAGGAAACAAATGGCACATGGATACATATAAAATACCCTAAAACCTAAATTATAATAAAAAAATAAAAAAGAAATAAAAAAAAAAAGAAAAGCTTTATGGAGAACTAATGCTGCTGGAACACAAATATTAAGTTAATGTAAACTACATCTACTGGAACATACAATATAATCTTATTTTGTAACTGTCTATTATCTTATAGCTAAAAATAATTTTCCTTCTTCTTCTGTACAACTTCTCATTTTCACATGTACTTTTACTGTGAGTTACGAATTAAATGTACTATGATACTCCAGAAATATTATAGAAAAATAGTAAACCAAAAGGCCATAGGAAATACCTTACGTGCCAGACTACTGTTAAACCTCTGTACCAGCACAAACAGCTGCTATAATAATTTCTTCTAAATACCTATTTACCTGCCCAAACTATAAAGATAAATTGGTTTGAATATATTTGTTATGTAAATCCTTAGTCCTACAAGCTCTCCTGAGGACTGAGTCAGAAATATTCTCATGCACAGACTTTGAGGAATGTATTCTTAGCCTCAAACCTTCACCTGAAAGCATTTTAAAGGGGCTTTAAAAAAGGTTTTACCTGATATTCCAGATATCAGGTAAGAACTAATTCCTAGAAGCCAAGAAGCAGGAGCTCTAATAAAACTGCTACTTCTAGCTCCCTATAGGCAAGAGAAATCAACAGAAACACCTAGTAACATACTGCAATATAAATAAAGATCATATCTTCTCTTTATCCAAATGGTGGAAAAAGGAGACCAAAACAGCTATTCTAAATTTTCAAATACAAAATACATTTCCTAATCACAAGATTGTAACACTACAAACAGGTGTCTTTAAATAGGACAGTTCCAACGGTCATAAAAATGGTAATGAGAGGCAGTTATATGACGCAGTTATGATATTTTGTTTAACTCCTTGGATATCAAACACATATTAGGTGCCAGGTACTATGCACTAGAGATACAGCAGTGAAAGAAAAAAAAAAAAAAACCAGGAAAAATCTCTACTCTTAAAAAACTGTTATTCTAGTGAGATAAAAAATTTAAAAATAAATAATATGTCAGTGCTAGAAAGAAAAACAGGAGAACCATTCATTCCTTTTGCCCTGAGTGGTACCTTTTTATACCTTTGGTTTTGGCAAAAATATTACTAGCATACCCCTTTACTCTCAAAACATACTGGTGTACAAGATACAGAGATAAAGATAATAGAACAGAATTGAGACATTGAACAAAGAGAGGTGCTGTTTTATATATGTTGGTAAGAGAAGGCCTCTCTGATTATGATAAATCCGAGGAATGACTGGAAATAAGTGAGAGAGCAAGCCATATACACATCTGGAGGAAGAGCTTTTCAGGTAGTACATTTGTGGCAGTATAGTGAGAGAACATCTGTGGTGCACTTACGGGTTTGTGTGTGTGTGTCTGTAGATGAAAATCTGCAAACCTTCAGTGAAAGAAGACGAAAATCCAGTTTCAACAGAAAATCTATAAAATAGAAAACTTTTTCATTCTCTTTCTTGCCTAAAAGTGGTTCCCAGGGTATACATTAGGCATAAATTATTGTGTTCTCGTAGATTCCAGAATTAAAACCATTTCCCTGAAGAGGAAACCTTCTCTATAAGTGTAAAATTGCCCTGTTATGGCTTTTAATATCATTGACATTTAATATAATTGTATTAACTTATGTAATATAATTATATAACTAATTTATTAAATTATAATACATATAGTTAATATATATCTCCCTAGAGCCTGAGGTGATTCTGGGTCCCTGGAGATTCCTTAGTGGGGCATACAGGGTATGAAATAGAATTGGAAAGTTCTATAATAATACTAATGTACTGACACTAATAATACATCACCAATAATAATAAACAAGGAACATTTTAAGTAATTAGTATGTCCAAGTGAGAGGTGAAGCCAGCTGGACTTCCTGGGTCGAGTGGGGACTTGAAGAACTTTTGTGTCTAGCTAAAGGATTGTAAATGCACCAAGCGGCACTCTGTAAAAATGCACCAAACAGCGCTCTGTGTCTAGCTAAAGGTTTGTAAACACACCAATCAGCACTCTGTAAAATGGACCAATGAGCACTCTGTAAAATGGATCAAACAGAAGGATGTAGGTGGGGACAAATAAGGGAATAAAAGCTGGCCACCCCAGCCAGCAGCAGCAACCCGCTCAGGTCCCCTTCATGCTGTGGAAGCTTTGTTCTTTCATTCTTCACAATAAATCTTGCTGCTGCTCACTCTTTGGGTCCGTGCCACCTTCAAGAGTCGTAACACTCACCACGAAGGTCCCCAGCTTCATTCTTGAAGTCAGCCAGACCAAGAACCCACCAGAAGGAACCAACTCCAGACACACAAGGACTGTCAGAATCATTTGATCTGAGGTTACTCAAGGATCCCCATTCATAGACTATCCAGTTAAAGGGGTGCTAGGGTCCCCTTGAGAATCCGGAGCATGTTCAATTTGTTTTTTAATAACATTCTTAATTAATACATTTTTGATTTTAGGCAGACAGATAAGCATATATTAGTTTTGTATTTTAGACAATAGGAAATGTATATATGACTCAATTCCAATACTAGAATAGGTAGCTGAAAATTCTAGAAGATTCCACATTGGTTCAATAATCTTCCTTACTTGAAATTCTTCTCTTTGCTTCCACTGACATACAGCCAAACTGATTATTTGGGCTTGACTGTATATTTTATTTAAATGGGTTATTTCTATCATTTCTGCTATCATTCTGTGTTTAAATTTAAAGGCTCAGTACTATGGAGGCACACTGTAGGAATATCTATGAGGTGCTGCCAGGGCATCTATTCTCCTCCTTTCCCCTTCCATTAAAGATCTACATAGTTCTTAAGCTAACACATGTACCACCTGAACGAAAGGTAGAACATGTGTATATAGGCTATGCCAACAGCATACTACAACCCCCTTTCTACTCTGATTAGAATAAACCTCAAGGCTTGATGAAAAGTATGGAACACAGACTTCTTACTTATTCTTAAGGATATGGTGGGGAAGATGTGAGGCCTGAGACCACGGCAATTTTGCTGCTATAAATTTTGCTGCCATAAATTAGGTTAAGATTCAAGAAAATATAACAATTATAAATGTATAAGCAATTAAGACCGAGCCTCAAAATAAATACATCACACTAGGTCCAATTAGGAGAGAGAAGTCACACAGGAAAAGTTTAATATAAAGAACAGTTAACTATAACAGGGTATTCAAGGAGTAAGAGACTGTCTAGGAAGATGTAAAAAGAATTTAAAATAATATAGGAATAGCAGGTAGAAAAGCAGCCATTACCCCTAGGGCTCAGAGTACCAACAGAGAAACTCTACATAAGCCTTATTCCCCAGTGTTGAGATCAGACCTTGCTGGAGAGGGTACAGTCTGGGCTCACTCAAAGAGAAGTCACTCTAGTGCCGTGCCAGTGGTATATACTGAAAATCTGCCCTTTGGAACTTGCCAGAAATTCTCCCTCTAGGATAGCAGGGAGGCTATTTACAGGGAGGTATTTTATCAGAAGCTTCACTATAGAACAATCTAAAGAGAGGCCAGCTGGGGGAAAACACTGCAGACCACCATGTATTGCAATACCTGGCCATTTGAGAAGCTACAACAGCTTCAGAAGCCTGGTGGTGGAAAAAGTCAAATGAATACATTGGTACCTGGAAGCAAAATCTGCTCCCCTGCAGTATTTCTTCAGGGTCCTCTAATATACAAAGCTTCAGTGCCAGGTAGAGAAAAAAATTTTAAGGGTTTAAGTCAATTTCCACAGAACAGGAAAGAAGATTGAATTTGGTTAGGTGCAATAAATTGATAACCAGCAGATTATATGAAGCAAAACCTGATATAAATGAAAGAAATAATTCAATAATTGTAATTAGACATTTAAATATCTTTCTCTTAGTAATTAGTAAAACAACCAAGCCTCCCAAAAGAACACAATCAGAATGCACAAGACTTGAACATTATCAGCTTAAATGACAGAAATAGATTGTAATAGATTAACTCAATCAATGACAGCAAAATACAGTTGACATTGAACCACATGTTTGAACTGCATAGGTCCATTTATACACGAATTTTCTTCTGCCTCTGCTACCACTGAGACAGCAAGACCAACCTCTTCTCTTTCTCTTCCTCCTCAGCCTGCTAACATGAAGATGATGATGAAGACTTTTATGATGAACTTCTACTTAATGAATAGTAAATATATTTTCTTTTTTCATGGTTTTCTTAATAGCATTTGCTTTTCTCTAGCTTACTTTATTATAAGAATATAGTATATAATACATATAACAAACAAAATATGTGTTAATTGACTGCTTATGTTATTGGTAACGCTTCTGGTCAAGAGTAGGTTATTAGTAGTTAAGTTTTCGGGGGAGTCAAAAGTTATACATGGCCAGGCATGGTGGCTCATGCCTGTAATCCTAGCACTTTGGGAGGCCAAGGTGGATGGATCACCTGAGGTCAGGAGTTCCAGACAAGACTGGGTAACATTGCAAAACCCCATGTGTACTAAAATACAAAAATTAGCCGGGCATGGTGTCACGCACCTGTAGTCCCAGCCACTCAGGAGGCTGAGGCAGGAGAATCACTTGAACCTGAGAGATGGAGCTTGCAGTGAGCCGACATCGCACCACTGCACTCCGGCCTTGGCAACAGGGTAAGACTCCATCTCAAAACAAAAAAACATTATACGTGAATTTTCGATTACATGGGAAGATGGCACCTCTAACTCCCATCTTGTTCAAAGGTCAACTGTACACAATCTTTTCAAGTGCACTTGGAACATCCTCAAGACCATAGGATAGGCCATAAACAAGTCTCAGTAAATGAAAAAAGTTAAAATCCTACAAATTATGTTCTCTCACCACAACAGAATTAAATTAGAATCAACTTTAGAAAGAAATATAGGAAATCCCCAAATATTTGGAAATAAGATATTTCAAAAGAACCCATGGTCAAAGAAGAAATCAAACCAAAAAAATTAGACAATATCTTTTTTTTTTTTTTTTTGAGACGGAGTCTTGCTCTGTCGCCCAGGCTGGAGTGCAGTGGCGCGATCTCGGCTCACTGCAAGCTCCGCCTCCCGGGTTCACGCCATTCTCCTGCCTCAGCCTCTCCGAGTAGCTGGGACTACAGGCGCCCGCCACCACGCCCGGCTAATTTTTTGTATTTTTAATAGAGATGGGGTTTCACCGTGGTCTCGATCTCCTGACCTCGTGATCCGCCCGCCTCGGCCTCCCAAAGTGCTGGGATTACAAGCGTGAGCCACCGCGCCCGGCGACAATATCTTAAAATTAGTGGAAACAACAAATAACAGCAAAACTCATGAAATAGGGCAAGGTCAGTGGGAAGATGGAAATTTACACCTTTAAAAGCTTGTATTAAGCTTTGCACATTGGCAGTATCGTAGCCAATGAGATTTATCCAAGGCATGATTATTGCTAATAAAAAGCTTATATTAGAAAGGTAAAAATATCTGTAATCAATCATCTATGCTTCCATCTCAAGAAGCTGCCAGCCTGGGCAAAATGGCAAAACCCCATCTCTACAAAAAATAAAAAAAATTAGCTGGCATGGTGGCACATGCCTGTGGTCCCAGCTACTTGGGAGGCTAAGGCGGAAAAATCGCTTGAACTTAGGACGTAGAGGCTGCAGTCAGCCGTGTTCATGCTACTGTACTCCAGCCTGGGTGACAGCAAGATCCTGTCTCAAAAAAAAAAAAAAAAAAAAGGAGAAGCTGAAAAAGGAAGAGCAAATCATAGGCAAAGTAGGTACAGGTTGAATATCCCTAATCCAAAAACATGAAATCTGAAACGTCCCAAAATCCAAAACTTTTTGAATGCTGACATTATGCCACAAGTGGAAAATTCCACACTTAACGTCATATGATGGGTCACAGTCAAAATGCAGGCACACAACAAACAAGTTTATTCAGTGTCCCCATGGGAAAAAAAAAAAAAAGACGTTCTCCATCCCCATCAGCTGCAATATGTCTTTTCTGAGCACACCCATATTCCCAGCACATATCCACATATTCATACCAACATGGTTCATAATTGCCCAAAACTGAAAACAGTCCAAATATCCATCAAATAGTCAATAGTCAATGTGGAAGGGAAACATTCCATACAACAGAATACTATTCAGCAATAAAAAGGAATTAACTACTTAGATGTGGAACAACATGAATGATTCTGAAAAACATTACTCTAAATGAAAAGAAGCCAGAGAAAAAAGACTACATATTGCATAACTCTTTAGATGAAATTTCTAGAAAAGGCAAATATAGAGAGGCAGAAAATACATTGGTTTCTGGGGACTGGGAGGTGGGCACAGGGACTGACTGCAAATAGGCATCAGGAACTTTTTGGGGTGGTAGAGACATTCTAAATTGGAAAATGATGAGGATACACAATTGTATAAATTTTCTAGAAATCATTTAACTATGGTTACAATGGGTGAATTTTATGATATATAAATTATACCTCACTAAAGCTGTTAAATAAAGTAAGAGAAGGAGGGAATGAAGGATTTGTCCTGCCTTTCCTCTAGGAACTATATTTCAAAGTAACAAAATTGCTGATTAGGAAAATTCCTTTTATAGAAAAATTCTAGCTAATAAATACAAAAGAATGACAATATTAGAAAAATAGTAATGTGCAACCCCTAAGGAAAACATGGATCTCAAAGGATACTACAGCTATTAGATGAAAAGCTGATGGGCGCCTTATAATGGAGGAATCAGGCTGATGCTGCCTGGAGCCAAATTATCATTCTCAGCATCACTAAACGTAAAACAATCAGATATTTTATGCAACTTGACATAATGCCATTAAGTACACAGCACCAACTATGAAGATTTCTTGCCAAAGTAACAAAATAAGCCAGAATCTAATCAAACCTCTATGTCTAATTATCAGTTTATAAAACAAGTAAGAAACAATCTAAACAACATTTTAAGGAAGCAATCAGCCAAACTCAAACTGTATGACATGCTAAATGAGCTAGTTTTTCTAACAAATCCACAGTATTAAAAACAAAAAAGGTAGGACACTACTACAGGAAAAAAGAGAGAAAACGACATATATGATGTGTGAACCACACCTTGATTGGATCCTGTTTTAACAAATCGATTGCAAAAAGACACTTTGGGGACAACTAGGGAAATTTTGAATTATGACTGTTTGATTTTATTAAGAAATTACTGATTTTGTTAGGTATGATACCAGCATGGTGGTTCTGTATTTTTTAAAGCCTTTATCTGTTAGAGGCCATACCAAAGTATTTGTGGTGAAATGACATAATGCATAGAATTTGCTTTTAAATATTCCAGCAATGCTCTTCAGGTGGCAGAGTGAACATGTAATAAGACTGGCAAAATGTCAAAAATTATTGAAGCTGGGTGCCAGATACACAGGACTTCATCACATACTATTCTCTCCACTTTTAGTGTTGGTATTATAAACTCGCTCTTTTTTTTTAAATTAAGGAACCAAAAAAGATTGCAAAACAGTACAGTAAGGGAGGAGTAAAAGACAAAAGATCCCAAAGCACATTAGAGAGGTCAGGGATAAAGACTAACATGGAAGTAATCGGAGGATAGGTAATACATGAAGCCAAGTCTCTGGAGAGTATTATATAAGGAGAGACCATAAACAAAGTAGAAAAAGAGATCAGAGAAGAAAGCCAGTGGAACATTAACATTTGAAGATAGGGCAGAGAAAGATGAATTTAAAAAGGATACCAAAAAGTGGAATACTAGTGGTTGGGAAGAGAGCCCAAGAAAAAAAAAACAACAGGGAAATCAAAGAAAGAAAATTTCCAAAAAATAATAACCACTAAGTACTCTTCTTATAGCCTCAAAATTTCAAATCAAATGGGACAAAAAAGACATTGTTTTTTAACAGAAAAATTTCAAAATGAGAGAAATGTTTATCTTCATTTTTTTCTAAGATACACAATTTCCCAGACACTGAACAAGATGTTCAGTAAATATTAAAATTCATATATCCATTAGCACCACACTGCCACCTAGCCAGTCTGCCACAGTGGAAAATATAATACCAAGGGCTAGAACAGCTATACAAAATAAATAAGATATTGACATTGGCCATAAAGAGTTATTTGGAGAAGAGTCACTAAACTATAAGCTCCATGAGACAATGGGCCAGACTCTTCCTCCCTCTAATACTCAGATTCTTGCATGTTGCAGGCTACTTGTTTCTACATTGCTGAAGTCACAATGGGGCTGAAGTCACAATGGGGCCAGCAGGGGAGGCCAAATGGAAAGGAAAGTTAATAATAATTATGCTCAATTTTACTGGCCTTTTGAGCCACAGTTATACATTAGATCAATCTGGTGATCCCAGAGCCCTTTCTAATTACAAAGATAAATTAACGGAGCTTTTCATTTAACACTCAGAGCTTAAAAAGTGTACACTTTTGCATTGCTGCTCTCACAAATAGTTGTATCTTTTTATAGTTATTCTAAGTAGTTTGAAGAATTTACTTGTTATGCAGAGCCTTGAAAAAATGCATTTTTCAAATAATTTATTAACGTAATGAATGCCACGTAAAGTGCAAAAGCATATATTTTAAGCTACCATTACTTTGATCTATTATTCACTCTCTTGACTTGAAATACACTGAAGTTGAAGACATATTTCTGTTTGCGGGAAAAATCTCACCTAACATGAATCTCTATCATTATATCACAAACACCCCATATCATCTTAATCAATAAAAAGTTTAAATAAGTCTCTGTTTTCCACAGACCAAACACACAAAAAAAGAAATAATTCTCAGCCTCTCTGCAGCATATATATCTTTTATTATTTCCAGGAATATTCTGAAATTCTAAAAAGTATTAAAAAGTCTCAGCTCAAGATTTTTAAAGTTCTACTAACCCCTTTTAAACTTTTATTTAACCTAAGATTAAACATCATAAGGATAATAAATCCTAAAATGTCTTAGAATCAGGAATTAAAAAGTTAAAAAACTTACATTCAAGCTGTGTAACCACATCTCCAGGATCTACTGCTTCCGGGAACACCTACAGTGAGAAGATATAGGGAGAGGCAGGAAGGAAGATATATATGACTATTTTTTCTCCCCTCATCCCCAAAATATCATTCCTTTCACAATCACAGAAACTTTTGACATTATTGAGAACTATCAGTTCCTCTCTGCTTCCCATCACTACAAAAGATTCTACAAATAACCTTTATAGCTTGTGTTGCCTCCGTCTCCAACTTCCTCTGCTAGCATTCTTCCTCCTGTTACCATGATCATACCAGGTCTTCTTGGTGTTCCTCCAACCCATCAAGATTATTTTCAACTACAAGCCTTTATATTTGTTATTCCTCTACTTAGAATGTTCTTCCCCTAGACCTTCAAATAAGAGTAATATAGTCTCATAATTCAAGCTCAGTTTAAATGTTATTGCCTTCTCTGACCACCTTTTAAAATAGACAATCCCCCAAATCCCCTTACCCGCCCATTATTCTCTTCATGCACTTATCACTACCTAAAATTATTCACATATTTATCTGGTTATTATCTGTTTCCCCTATTACAATGAAAGCTCCCAGAGGGGAGGATTTTGCCTTGTTTACCATGTGTCCTCAGTGCCTAGAAAAGTCCACAGAATAGAGTAGGTTCTGGAGAAAAAGAACAAAAGAAAGAAGGAAAAAGGGAAGGAAGGAAGGCAAGAAGGAAGGAAAGAAGGTGAGAAAGAAGGAAATTAAAAAGTAAGAAACACAATTGGTCATAATTAACCAAAAGCTGCAGTTTTAGGGGGGAAAAAAAGACTTATAGAAAGAAGTATGAAGAAACAGTCATAAGTAAAATATCATATTATATATTTTTTTTAGATGGAATCTCGCTCTGTCACTCAGGCTGGAGTGCAATGGTGCTATCTCCTCTCACTGCAACCTCCACCTCCCAGGTTCAAGCAATTCTCCTGCCTCAGCCTCCCGAGTAAGTGGGATTATAGGCAGATGCCACCACACCTGGCTATTTTTTGTATTTTTAGTAAAGACAGGGTTTCCCCATGTTGACCAGACTGGTCTCGAACTGCTGACCTCCGGTGATCCATCCGCCTCGGCCTCCCAAAGTGCTGGGATTACAGGCATGAGCCACCACGCACGGCTGATATATTCTTATCTATTAATGACTTTGCTCTCTTTTTATGAAAATCATTATTTAGAAATCAAGATTCTATGTTACACAAAGTCCACTAAATCAATTTTAGGAATAAGCTAATCAAGGAAAAAAGGCAACTGATTCAATGCATATTTAATGCAAATTTTCAAGCTTCCAGACTTAGGTTACAAATGTCCTTTTGAATTAAACCAAAGCACACAGTCAACAGTAATAATTTGTGTTATAGGCTTTTATTCAAAAATTGGAACCACTTTGATTTTTTGTTTGTTAATACTTGATCTAATATTTGAACTCACCTTTTCAAACACCATTCTGGCATTGAAGACCAGGGGAAAAGTGGCTGGGACACATTGTGTCTTTTTGTATTGGCCAAACACACAGATGCTAAGATAGATGTCCTCTTTGTCTTTAAGCACGACTCCTGGGCAAGTTACCTGAAAGAAATTAGATAAAATGGATATAACTGCTTTATAAATTCCCTGAACTATCCTACTAAAATAACTTATTATCAAATATTACATAAAAAAATTAGTCTGGTAACCTAATAAAAAATACTCACAAATAAAGAGAGAGAGACAGAGACTAGTGTTTACAGAGTTAAATGAAATGCTTTTATAACTTCCATCCCTCTGAGAAAACTACAATTTTCCATTTGGTTACTTGTGCCACATTTGAAGTTCTATGTACTAGCTCTTGGGACAGACACTAATAGTTTTAAACAGTCAGCCTGAGGCTCCCACTTTATGCTGAATGCTGACATAAAGTTATTCAGCATCATTTAATCACAAAGGATTAACACTCAGCAGAAATAAAACATTATATTAGAGAATTAAAAAAACTCCGATAAAAACCACAAATCTGACTTCTATCACCCAAAATCACAGTCCATAGATACCTTCATCAAAAGCAATATGACAAAGTTTCAAAGCTAATAAATTGAAAGTTTCTAGCCCAATAAAGGACTTTTTACATATTAAATTGCACTTAACTATCCTCATTGTGATTGACAGAAAATATAGGCAAAAAAATGTGTGGTTATTAAATAACACATGGCACAGTCTCTCCAGTACCTACCATATTCTATTGCCAGTGATCAACCACACCCTTACCAGGGTATTAAAGGCTCTCTAAGATTTGAGTCCAATATAATATTACCCAACACTCCCAACAACACATTCAAAGTATATTTTTTGTTGTTCTCTTTTCTTGACTCATGTTCTTTCATCATCGTATAATGTAACATAATATAATACAATGTAAGGAGCAGTAACTCCTTACTACTCCATTCCATCTCCTCCTCATTTATTCCTACCACCTGCCAAGGCATACATCAATGAACATCTCCTACACAAAATTTCTCTTGATTCACCATTATTCAATTCAACCTAATTCAAACATTTATTATGAACTTACTATATGCAAGTAAGTATGTCTTAAATTTCTGTAGCATTTTGTAATTATGGTACAAATTATTGTGTACATGCACTTTAATTAAGAGGGTACATATCACCTCTTGATCATAAATTTCCTAAGGACAGAAATTTTCTTTTCCTCATCATTGTATCCAAAGATACAGACTTTCAGTATTAAGAAAAAGCATAGAGATTATCTAGTCTAGCTTTGAGTTTTTTATATGTGAAATAAACAGAGCCCCAGGAAAGTTAAAGTGATCTACTAACTTAAGGTCACAAAGTAAATGAGTCATAAGATTAAATAAGTTAATATATTCAAAGTGCTTACAGCAGTGCTTGACAGAACATTCATTAATACTATCACAATTATTAGATTAAAAACCATATAACCTGCCATCTTACCACACTATTACACTGAATAAATGACAAATACTTCACATCCTTTTGTACATACTAATTATCTTCTCTGCCAGCTATTTGACTCCATCTCCCTCTTACTCTATGTTCCACTTTTGCTCTAATATATTCCCAATTGATCGTTAAAACCAGGGTCCTCAGCAAATCTCATTCTGTCCATAAGGTTCATTTCTTGCTTTGCCTCATTAAAACTAAAACCGTCTTAGAGTCCCTCTAAATCTGTGCTGTCCAAAATGGTAGGCACTAGCCAATTACACCCAGAGATATAGCTAGTCTAACTTAAGAAGGGCTGTAAGTGTAAAATATGCAATGGATTTTTAAGACTCAGTAAAAAAAATCTGTAAAATATTTCATTAATAACTGTTCTATTAATTGCATGTTGAAAGGATATTTTGAATACACTGATTTAAATAAAACATATTATTACTTTTGACTACCTCTTTAACTTTTTTGTGTTTTTTGTTTTGTGTTTTTTTTTTTTTTTTTTTGAGACAGTGTCTCTCTCTGTTGCCCAGGCTGGAGTATGGTGGCATGGTCTAGGCTCACTGCAAGCTCCACCTCCCAGGTTCACGCCATTCTCCTGCCTCAGCCTCCCAAGTAGCTGGGACTACAGGCGCCCGCCACCATGCCCGGCTAATTTTTTGTATTTTTAGTGGAGACGGGGTTTCACTGTGTTAGCCAGGACGGTCTCAATCTCCTGACCTTGTGATCTGCCCACCTCAGCCTCCCAAAGTGCTGGGATTACAGGCGTGAGCCACCGCGCCTGGCCTACTACTTTAATTTTTTTAAATGTAGCTATTAGAAAATTTAACATTACATCCTTGCCTCAAATTTGAGGCTCTTATATTTTTTCTGGACAGTACTGCTCTAATTGTCCTCACTGGAAACTGCTGAGTCTCTATCCAATTTGTAACATATGCAAGAAGGTGTTGTTTTTTTCATCTACAATTCTACAAATTCTGCTATCTCTTAAAAGAACACCCAGCAGCTTTCCAAAAACAAAGCCAGAAAAGGGAGGTTAAAAGAAATCAGATGGGACAAGTAGAAAATACCTAGCAAGGTGGTTGACTTAAATCATCTTGACAAGCTATGACATAGACTTGGCAATTTAGAAGAGCATGCACATGTGCAAAGCTGTTCATGTGCCCAGAAATGACCTGAGAAAGCCATAACCCTTCACCTCTGGCTGACCTTGAGGCTTTGAGAAAGTTGGAAGTGAAGGCTAAGGCAGAGTTGTAAATGGCTGCCAGGGGACAGAAAGCATACCCCAACATATACACAGAGAACCTTGACAATGGCTGAAAGACCTCTTGGTTCTAACATTTAAGGAAATAGAAGGCCAATCTTTAGGAGACCATAAAGCTAACTGAGCAAAGCCATCAGTGGCTACACATGACAAAGATCACAGATTTTACAGAGTTAGTTCAGGAAGTTAATTAAACAAACAAAAAACAATAATACCAGACAATAACAAACTCAGGAGAAAGGGAGGCAGCTCTGATTTACACAGTCCCACATAATTTAAAAAGTCCAATTTTCAACAAAAATTGCAACATGCAAAGAAATAGGAAGCACAGCCTATACATGGGGAAAAAAAAAAAGAGCAGTCAATAAAAACTGTCCCTGAGGAAGCCCAGAAGTTGGGCTTACTAAACACAGATCTGAAATCTATTATAAATAATACAAAGAACTGGCCAGGCGCGGTGGCTCACGCTTGTAATCCCAGCACTTTGGGAGGCCGAGGCGGGTGGATCATGAGGTCAGGAGATCGAGACCATGGTGAAACCCTGTCTCTACTAAAAATACAAAAAATTAGCCGGGTGTGGTGGCGGGCGCCTGTAGTCCCAGCTACTCGGAGAGGCTGAGGCAGGAGAATGGCGTGAACCGGGGAGGCAGAGCTTGTAGTGAGCCGAGATCGCGCCACTGCACTCCAGCCTGGGTGACAGAGCGAGACTCTGTCTCGAAAATAAATAAATAAATAAATAAATAAATAAAACAAAGAACTAAAGGAAATCTTGTCTAATGATGTAAATGAAAGTATGGCAATGCTGTCTCATCAAATAAGAAATATCAATAAAGAGGTAAAAATTTTTAACAGAACCAAATAAAAATTCTAGAGTTAAAAAAGTGCCAAAATTAAATTAAAAATTCACTAGAGAAGTTCAAGAGGAGATATGAGCTGTCAGAAGAAAGAATAAGGGGACCTGAAAATATGTCAATTAAGATTATCCAGTTTGATTAACAGAAGGAAAAATGAACAGAGTTTCAGACCTATGGGATACCACTAAGCGCAGTAAAATAAATAGAATGGGAGCCTCAGAAAGGATATCACAAGAAATGATGTATGAAATCTTCTGATGTTTAAAGAAAACCAATAAAAGAATCCAACAAGATCAAAGAAATCAAGGGAGGATAACTTGAGGCCAGGAGTTCAAGACCAGCCTGGGCAACATAGTGAGATCCTCTCTCTACAGAAAAAAAATTTAAAACTTTTTAAAAGATCAAAGAACTCCAACCTGTGCACCTAATAAACTTTCAATAGAAGATAATCTATCCAGGTGTGGTGGCTCATGCCTGGAATCCCAGCACTTTGGGAGGCCCACACGGGTGGATCTCCTGAGGTCAGGAGTTCGAGACCAGCTTGGCCAACATGGTGAAAACCCATCTCTACTAAAAACACAAAAATTAGCTGGGCATGGTGGTACATGCCTGTAATCCCAGCTACTCAAGAGGCTGAGGCAGGAGAATTGCTTGAACCCGGGAGACAGAGGTTGCAATGAGATAAGATCACACCACTGCACTCCAGCCTGGGCAACAGAGCAAGACTCCATCTCAAAAAAGAAAAAAGAAAAAAAGAAGAGAATCCAATGAACTCTCAAGAAGAGAGAATCTTGGAAACAACAAGAGAGAAGTGATTCAGCAGGCATCAATAATCTTCAATAAGATTAACGGCTGACTTTTCATCAGACATGAAGCCAGTAGGCAGAGTGATAACTGACTCAAAGTGCTGACAGAAGAAAACTTTCAAACAATAATTCAATACCCACAAAAGTTTTCTTTCAAAAAGGAACTAAAACTATGTGATTCCCAAATAAACAAAAACTGAGATAGCTCATCACTAGCAGAACTTCCCTATCAAAAATACTTAAAGAGAATCTTTCAGGTTGAAATGAAAGAATACTAAACATAGGCTCATATCCACATTAAAAAAAAAAAAAAAAAAAAAAAAACACAAAATAAAAAAAAAAAAAAAAAAAAAAACAGTAAATGAAACTATGTAAATATAAAAACAGTGTAAATGCATTTTTCTCTTATTTCTCCTATTTTATTTCAAAGACAATTACAGAAAGCAACAATTATAAAACTGTGCTGGTGTACTTATATTTATAAAAATGTAATTTGTATGAGAATAATATAAAGGAAGGGAGGGAGAATAGAACAAAATAGAAGCAAAGGTTTTATGTAATAGTGAAAATAAGTTAGTATTAATCCATACTAGATTATAAATTAAGATGCTCATTGTAAACCCCAGACAAGCACTAAGAAAGTAACTTTAAAAATACAGCTTAAAGAAAAGAAAATGTAAGTGGCACACTAAAAAATAATTAACACAAAAAAAGCAATAATGGAGGAATAGACAAAATAGTCACAGAAAACAAATGACAAAATGACACAAGTAAATCTTATCTATGGTTATATTAAAGATAAATTGACTAAACACTCCAACCAAAAGGTATAGATCGGCAGAACAGATTCAAAACTATGATCCAACTATTTTTTTGGCCATAAAAAGAAATAAAGTACTATTACATGCTACAACAATGTACCACGTACATTGGATGAACCTTAAAAGCATTATGTTAAGTGAAAAAAGTTTTAAAAGCACAAGGCCAGGTGTAGCCAATCTTTTTTGCTGTCTTTTTTGCTGACTGTCAGTGGGCAGAGTATCCAGGACTTCTTTTCCCAGGGGCAACACTGCCTGCTCATTTCTGGCTGTCTACTCTAACAAACTGATTAATGGATAGGCAAAATATGGTATGTCCATACAATGAAATATTATTCACCATAAAAAGAAATAAAGTACTGATACATGCTACAACAGGGATGAACCTTAAAAGCATTATGCTAAGTAAAAAAAGTAAGATACAAAAGGCCACATATTGTTTGATTCCATTTATAGAAATGTCCAGTATAGGCAAATCTACAGATATGGGAATTAGATCCAGGGGCTGGTGGGAGAGGGAGAATAGGGAATGACTACTAACAGATACAGGATTTTTTTATATGGTGATGAAAATGTTCTGAAATTAGTAGTGATTTTTGCACAACTTTGTGAATATACTAAAATTTACTAAATTGTACACTTTAAAAGGGAACATTTCAGTCGGGGCTGGTGGCTCACACCTGTAATCCCAGCACTTTGGGAGGATGAGGCAGGTGGATCATGAGGTCCAGAGTTCGAGACCAGCCTGGCCAATATAGTGAAAACCCATCTCTACTAAAAATACAAAAAATTAACTGGGCGTGGTGGCAGGCACCTGTAATCCTAGCTACTCGGGAGGCTGAAGCAGGAGAACTGCTTGAACCCAGGAGGCAGTGGTCGCAGTGAGCCAAGATCGCGCCACTGCACACCAGCCTAGGCAATAGTGCGAGACTCCATATCAAAAAAAAAAAAAAAAAAAGACCATTTCATAGATGTGAATAATATTGCAACTTCAAAAAGATAGACTAAGGATAAAAGTGAAATGAGGGAAAAGATCTATCATCCAATTACTAATCATAAAAGCTGGGGTAGTTATGTTAATATGACATAAAGTAGACTTCAGAAAGAGAAAAATCACCAAGGATAAAGTGGAACATTTCATATTGATTAAAAGTTTGATTTACTAACATAATCAAATTAAATTAAATATAATAGCATCTAATTATACAGTGTCAAAGTAAATAAAGCAAAAAATTATGCATTTGAATTTCAATACTTCCCTTTCAATAACTGACAAAAATAAGCAGTCAAGTAATCATTAAAGATACAGATGATATAAGCAATATTTACCAATTTGACCTAAATGACATTTATAGAGTACTTCATCCAACAACAGAAGGATACACATATTTTTTTCCAAGGGCACATAAAAACATTCACCATGATAGATGATACTGTGAGTCATAAAACAAGTCTCAATCAACATAAAAGGACATAAATATTTTTTAAAAAATCATGCAGAGTATATTCTCTAACCAGAATGAAATTAAACTAGAAATCAATAATGGGAAAATATCTGAAAAAAATACCTAAATATTTGGAAATTAAATAATAGGGTCCTAAATCACTCATAGGTCAAAGAAGAAATCATAAGACAAATTAGAAAAAAACTTCCAACTGAATAAAAATGAAAACGAAATGTATCAAAATTTGTGGGATGTAATGAAGTCATGTTTTTTTTTTTTTAAGATATGAGGCCTTGCTCTGTTGCCCAGGCTAGAATGCAGTGGCGTGACCATAGCTCACTGCAGCCTCAAACTCCTGGGGTCCAGCAATCCTCTCACCTCAAATTCCCAAGTGGCTAAGACTACAAGCAGGTGCCACCATGCCTGCCTAATTGTTTTTTCAGAGATGGGGTCTCACTATGTTGCCCAGACTGGTCTCAAACTCCTAGGCTCAAGTGATCCTCCCACCTCAGCCTCACAAAGCACTGGGATTACAAGCATGTGCCACTGCACCAGGCTTATTAAATCACTTCTAAAAGGTATATTACAGCATTAAATCTTCAAAATTCTTTTAATTCATTTTCTGTTTGGAAAAAAAGCATTTGACAAAATTTAAGCCTCATTCATAATAAATGTTCTCAGCAAACTCAGAAGGAAATTTCCTCAACCGAAAAAGAAGAATGTCCACTCTCAATGCCTCTATACCACAATGCACTATAGGTTCCAGCCAGTGCAGAAGTACAAGAAAAAGATATTTGGAAATGAAAGAAATAAAAGGCACATAGGTTGAAAAGGAAGAAGTAAAACAACGTATTTTCTTTTTTTTTTTTTTTTTTTTTTTTTTGAGATGGAGTCTTGCTCTGTCCCCCAGGCGGGAGTGCAGTGGCACGATCTCGGCTCACTGCAAGCTCCGCCTCCCGGGTTCACGCCATTCTCCTGCCTCAGCCTCCCGAGTAGCTGGGACTACAGGCGCCCGCCAACACGCCCGGCTAATTTTTTGTATTTTTAGTAGAGACGGGGTTTCACCATGTTAGCCAGGATGGTCTCGATCTCCTGACCTCGTGATCCGCCCGCCTCGGCCTCCCAAAGTGCTGGGACTACAGGCTTGAGCCACCGCGCCCGGCAAAACAATGTATTTTCAAACATCTTAGTTGTGACCTATTGCAAAATGTGATACTAGAAATAATAGGGAAATTAAGCAAAGTCACAAAATATAAAGTCAATATATACCGGTAAGAATGAAAATTGGCAGATATTTAAAAAGAGAGACTAAATGAGAATTTTGGAAAATTTAGTCAATTAAGTTAAAAATTTAGAGGAGATAAATTTTAAATTATTAAGTACAAATTTAATATTGAAGAATTCTCTAAAAACAAGAAGACTTTTTATGTTAAAAAAAAAAGCATTTAGGAGCCTCTCTGAACCTGTTCTGGTTCAAGGGTTGCCTGATAAATTTAAAGAATAATAAATAAAGCTCTTAAGAAACATTGAGAATAGATAAAAGTTCCAACACATATCTAATAGTACTGCCAGAAGTTAAGACAGGAGAGAACAGCAGAAAAACAATACTCAAAAATATGGTAGCTAAGAATTTTCAAGAACTACAGAAAACCTTAAATTCTCAAGTGGAAAGCATACACCCAGTGCAAAACAGAATAAACAAATAAATCCACAGCTCTATACATCACAGTGTACTGAATTACATCAAGGATAAAGTGAAAATACATAATCAGTGAAGATTTTAATACGTCTCCATTACAAACGGGTAGATCATGCAGACAAAAAATTCAATTCCATAATTGAATTTCAGAATAAGTAAGATGGATGTGAAAATGACAGAGCCGTACATCCAACAAATGAGATTATATATTATTTTAAGCAAGTAGAGAGCATTCACAACAACTGGATAAGTATCAGGACACAAAGGAAATAACAAACATAATATCACAGAGACCTTGTTCACTAGCTATGATGGTTAATTTTATGTATCTACTTCACTGGGTTAAGGGATACGCAAGTAGCTGGTAAACATTATTTCTTGGTGTGTCTGTGAGGATGTTTCCATAAGAGATTAGTATTTGAATCAGCAGATTGAGTAACAAAGACCACTCTCACCAATGTGGGCAGGGATTATACCATCTGTTGAGGGCAAGGATAGAACAAAAGGTCAGATTAAGGGCAAATGTGCTCTCTCTCCTTGAGCTCGGACATCCATCTTTTCCTGCCCTTGGATAACAGAACTGCAGGTTCTCATCCCTTCAGACTCCAAGACTTACACCTGGTTCTCAGGCCTTTGTACTCAGATTGAATTACATCACCAAGCTTCCGTGGTTCTGCAGATTGCAGACAGCTTGCAGGCAGCATGTCATGGGACTGCAAAGCCGTCATAATCAAGTGAGCCAATCCCCATAATAAATTCCCTATTAAATAACTATATAGTGTATCCTATTGGTTCTGTTTTTCTGGAGAACCCTAATACATGACCCCAATGCAATTCATTAAAATACCACAATAAAAGATAATATATATGTATATGTGTAGGTATGCATGTGTATAGGTAGGGGGGAGAGTATGAGTATGGGAGAGTGTTACACACACGTAAATCTTATGCATCTTGGAATTAAAACAAGTCCTAGATAATTCATAAGCTAAAGTAGAAATCGTAATAAAAATTATAAAATATTTAGAGCCAAATGATTTTAAAACATTATCAATACCTTTGAGATGCCAGTTAAACAGCAACTGGAAGTAAATCAAGTGCCTTAAAGGCAGATATTACAATGAGAAAAAATATTGCAAATTGCAGAGGAGTGGTAAATACAAAATTCAGGATACCGATTAGCCAAAAAGAAGAAGGAAAAAGGGATTTTATTAGGCAGAGATTTACAGGACGCTTCACTTGGATGGGTACACAGGTGTTCATTAAATGTTACTCTATAACTTCCTATATATCTGAAATATTTCAAAATAAATGTTTTAAAAATAACTGAAAAAAAGTATTTGACTCATAAAGCTAAAATCTCTCTACAAATACAAATAAAAGATCCTAAATAAAAAATTAGCCAATCAAATCCAGCAAAATAGAGTAAAAACTGTACATCCTGACTTAAAAGAACTTATCACAGGAATGGGAATAGTTCAACATCAAAAAGTGTCATTTTTTTTTACAGACTATGAAAGCAATATTATATAATAATTTCACTGGATTAAAAAAAACATCCCAAATAACTCAACATTCGAGATTTTTAAAAATTAGAATAGAAGGGAACTGCATTAACTCAATAAATGAAAACCCTACAGCCAATATTCTATTAGGTTGAACTACATTTGAAATGGCTCCAATATCCTCATTCTATTTTCCCAAATAAGCTCATAAAAATTGAAATATTAAATATAAAAAGAAGGTAAAGAGATAAATCAGCAATAATACTTCTTCCCATCAAAGATAAAATGTTTTAAAGATTTAAAATGTAAGTGATGGAAAATATAATTCTTTTGATGCGCTTTAAAAACAAGTTACTTAGCATACCATATCATTCTCCAGAGATTCATTGAGAAAAGTCACACTTTCCTCTTAGCAATATATTTTCTCTCACGTCATATGGCTCTGTTGGGCAACATAAAATGTTGTGTAACACATCCAAACCTTTCTATGTTTTTACTTTCATATTACTAAAGTATTACACAGATGAGATTACCACTAACACAAAACTTCAGCAAAAAATAAGCATGGAAGGGGTAGAGAAGAGTGAGATTGCAACTTTCAACAGGCAATTAGAGATAACACCTAGTTTCCAGTTTATACAAATTGGGAAAAAATTGAATGTCACCACAAAAAGAAGAAAAAATCAGGCAATAATACAACATGAGCTATTCTATAACTGAGCCAAGTATGTTCAAAAGGTAATGTCCACAAAAAGATTTTTACAAGAATGAATATTCATAGTAGTATTATCCAATAACAACCATAACCTGGAAACAACCCAAACAACCATCAACAAGAGAATGGATAGCATCAGAGTAAAAAGCTTCTGCACAGCAAAGGAAACCACTAACAGTAAACATACAGAATGGAGAAAATCTGATAAGGGGTTAATATCCAAAATACGTAAGGACCCAAACAACTCAATAGCAAGAAAACAAAAAACCTAATTTTAAAAATGGGCAAGAGGTCTGACTAGGTATCTCAAATGGCCAACAGGTGTATGAAAAGGTGCTTACCATCTCCAATCATCAGGGAACTGCAAATCAAAACTACAATAAGATATGCCCTCGCACATGTTAGAATGACTACTATAATAAATTCAAAAAATTGTTGGAAAGAATGTGGAGAAAGGGGAACCCTTGTACACCATTGGTACAAATGTAAATTAGAAGAGCCATTATAAAAAGCATATTTCCTCAAATAATTTAAAAAAAGAAAAATTTCCTCAAATAATTAAAAATAGAACTACCATATAATCTATCAATCTCACTTCTGGGTATGTATCCAAAGGAAATTAGTATATGGAAGAGATCCGCACTCTCATATTCATTGCAGCATTATTCACCATACTCATGATATGGAAGCAACCTAAGTGTCCATCGATGAATGAATGGATAAAGAAAATGTGGTAGGTGTGTGTGTGTACACTATTCCAATTTCTATCACTGTGGATTAGTTTGCCAGTACTTAAACTTCACATTGGAGCCACATAGTGTGTGATATTTAGTATCTGATTTCTTTTGCTCAGCATGTTGTTGAGATTCATCCATGTTGTTGGTTCTATCAGTAGTTCCTTTGAATTGTGGAGTAGTATTCTATTGTATGTGTATACCACGACATATTTATCCATTCTTTTTTTGTCAAAACTTACATATATTTACACTGTACAAAGTGATGTTTTGCTACATGTATATACACTGTGAAATGATTAATTCAAGCTAATTAATATTTCCATCACCTCGTATACTTATTTCTCTCTGGAAAGCAGTTCTGTCTGGAATGGACCTGAAAGGGGAACAAGGGAATTGTGAGGGGTGATGGAAGTGTTCTAAATCTTAATCTGGGTGATGGTGACATGAGTGTATGAATTGACCAAAACCAACTGAGGAAAAAAAAGGAACACTGTGGGAATAAAAAAAATAGAACTGCTCTATATTAAAATGAACTACAAAGACCTATCAATCAAATGATTAAAGGCAATATCTAAACCTTGACTGGATCCTGGTTTGAAAAAGTTAACTATGGAATCCATGTTTGGGACAACCAGAAAAACTTGAATATGAACTAAATATTAAGAATTTCTCACCAATTATCTTAGGTGTAATAATGGTGTTGGGATTATACAGAACAATCTCATTTTTTAATTTTATTTATTTATGTATTTATTTCAGAGACAGGGTCTGTGTTGCCCAGGCTGGAGTGCAGGGCTACTCACAGGTGTGCTCACAGCATACTACAGCTTCAAACTCCTGGGCTCAAGCAATCCTCCTGCCTCAGTCCCCTGAGTAGCTGGAATTACAGGTGCCTGTCATCATGCCCAGCTAATTTCCTTATTTTTAGAAGACACATGCTGAAGTGCTTACAGGTGGAGTCTCATTATGTCAATTTACTTTCAATGTTTAGCAAAAAAAAAATACATAAATATACACATACATATAGATAAATTAATGTACATGGTCATGGGTTACAGTTATTCATTGAACTATTCTTCTAAGTATTCTGTATGTTTGAAAAATTTCATTTAAAAATTTGGGGAGAAAGATGCCAGTTTTAATAGGTACAGAGTGATCTCCAGGACATACTGAACGAAGAAAAGCAAGGTGCAGAATAGTTTATATGCTATCTATTTCATAAAAACAGATATATATTTTATATGTATATATGTTGTGTGGTATGTGAGAGTCTGTGTATCTGTTTATATCAAAACCAGTGAAAATGGTTACTTAAAGCAGATGAGTATAGGTGGGAAATAGTTTTGAGCCTGGAAGCAACACTTCTCTGAGTATATCATTTTATATAGTCTTGAACTTGAACTATGTAAATGTAAAAAGGAAATAGACAAGAAACTAAAATCAAAATGAAGATGTTAAAAATATCTAGGGTCATATAACCTTTCTATTCAATCAAAGCCAAATTAATCAATCAATCAAACATGTTTAACTTGTATGTTTGCTAGTGGGGTTTTTTTTTTTTTTTTTGCGGGGTAGGGGGTGGGGGCATTGTTTGTTTGCTCCTTCTGAGCATCAGAGCCATTTTAAAAGGCTTTTGTTGTTCAGAATTTCAGGAACATTTTGCAGATCTGCTTCGAAATAGTTGTGCAATCCTAGACAAATAATAGCCATGCTATTACAGCTTGGCTGTAAAAAGGGATTGAATCCAATGATTTCCATCTAAGATTTCTCGGAACTATAAAATTCTGTGACTTAAATGTTTGTTGGGGGAAAATATTATTTCCACCTGCATCGTTTTTTTCAGCTCTGATGAGTAACAAAGCTCCATTATACAGTGAATTACACATTCACTTTCTGCAATACAATTAATAGGAGTAATGCAGCTATTCCTCCGACTCCTTCAAGCAGTAATCAGTTACAACAGAGTACTTCCTCTTAGAAAGTTTGTATTGGCAACGTTAGGGAAGCTGCAGCCAGCCAGTCGGGCAGCTGCACTCACCAGACTGCTAAACACCATTAGTTGGCAGGAGGAGGAAGAAGCCTGCAACAAAATCTATTAAGGCTGAACTCTGAAGGAGTTTCACTAACTTATGTCCTGGGCCAAGGGATCGAGAAAGCTTCGTGCATTCTTCTTGCTAAACTAATTTTACTTCACAAAACGTTGTCAAAAATGGCAGCTTTGGGAGGAAAACAAGTAAAGCTAGGGCTATGGAGTTTCCGAGAAAAATCTCTGCAGGCTTGAAGATAAAGGGAGAGTCCAAGAAAATTTCTACTTCACCACCACTGCCTCACACTCTGCCCCACCCACACTTGCCTTCTTTAAGACCTGACAAAAGACCTAAAACAGTCCTGTGATTTTCCTAGGGGTCTAAGTTCTGTGCTGCAGCAACATCATTCTAACGTGACGAAGGCCAGCCAGGAAAGGCGGGAAGCTGCAAGCACGAGTTAAGTGGAGCCTGGCCAGCAGGGTGTACAGGAAGGAAATGCAGAGGGCTCCTGGCTGCAGCACCCAGGAGAGTAATGGTAAATATTTAAGCACCCTCAACCTCCAAGTTTTCCTAGGAGATCCAAGAGAAGACAATATACATAAGAAGACATATTGAGTAAGAAGGAGTGAAGAGACCGAATGGTGAATTTCGGTTCCAAACTCCGTACAGGTCTGTGCCTGCAGGACTAAAATGGGGTGTGGAAAGGGTCTTTTGGAGATTTCCTCCAGAACAGACAAGCTGGAGTATTCCTCTGAACAGGGGAATGAGAGGGTTCTCTAAAGAATGCAGGGGAAGAAGTTCAAAACCCTTGGAAGTCTTCTGAGATCAACAAGCAGATAGAGTTTTCTCCCAGCATGGAGAGGTCCAGCCCCTTCACTGGATGAGTGGGGTTCTCTGCCCCAGCGGGACTTCCACAGGAGGATGGAGGAAAGCGTCCTTTTGAGCAAGTCTGGAGAGTGAAGGGGTGGGGTTGCAAGTTTGGAGAAGGCGAGTTTCCCTCATAAAGCTGACTGGGCCTTTCTTGCAATGGCTGGCACAAAGTCGGAAGGGTCTGGGGACGGGAGGGGCCTGAAGTGATTTCTGAGGAGTTGAGTTTTTCCTGTAAGGCCCTGGGAGGGAAGGCAAGGTACTTTGCGCAATGACACATTTCAATTGTTGGGTGTGAAAATTCTCCTTTGAAGACAGAATAAAGAAAGGCCCCTTCATTAATGCGGGTTTGAAACCGGTCTGAAGTGGTGTGCCTGCAGGGATTCGGGAGGACATGCGACCCCCACCCCCAGACCTGGGAAAGGCGGGGGCAATAATTTTCTAAGAGAACTGGAGCCCAGAAGAGGAATGAAAAGTCCCCGCGCCGCGCACATACACTCTCTCTCACTGGAAAGTTAGGAGCGAGGAAAGGAACTCTGAAGTGGTTTGGGAACGATCTGAAAGCGCGCAAGTTGGAAGTCGGGTTGAAGCCAGCGTAGCGGAGCAGGGGTCAGGCCTCTGCGTGGCCGGAGTGGGAGGGCGATCATGAGTCTGAGGTAGGGCAGGACCGAGGGGGCGTGGGGTCGACGCTCCCTAGGGATGATTCGGAGGGTGAAGGAGGTTTGGGGGTGATTCCCGGCTCTCGGAGGTGACCTGAGGGAGCCCCTGAGCCAATGGCCGAGGGTGGGAGGCGCTACCGGTACTCACTGAGCTGATCTCCAGCGCCAGGGCGCACTGCAGCGCCTTCACCTTCGGCATCCGTGCGGGGAGGGGCGACGGGGAGTGACCCCGGCCGCGGGCCCGAGTGAGGCCGGGAGACCTGGGGCTGGGCGGGGACGGGGAGGAGACGAGTTGGCGGCGGCGGCGGCAGCAGTGGCCCCCAGGCCGGGGCCCGCGGTCCAGCCAGGGTCCCGCCGGAGAAGCAGCTGAGCGCGGGGCACAGACTCGTTGTCATGGCAGCCAGGAGGGGCGGGGCCGGAAGAGAGGCCGCGCGGGGCGCTGCAGGGCCACCCACGCGGGGACGAGCGCTGGAGGCGGGGCTTGATGAACGCCGAGGGAGGCGGAGCCGGGCAGGGGGCGGGGCTTCTGAAGGGGCGGGGTGAGGCAAGGCAGCTCTTCTGTGATGTCAAACTGCGCCCAAAGCCGGATGAAAGGGAGCAGCTGTTTGTATAACGGGACAGTGCTCAGTTCAGGGAGTTGGAGTTCCTGTAAGGCCGTCGGAGGGAAGGCCTGAGTTCCAACGTGGTGATGGCACCTTGGGCTAGTGGCGACCCACCGTGGCCTCAGTTTTCCCAACTGTAAAAGAATAATAATTATTAGTCCTCCTATTTGAATTTCACGGCACAGTTTACAAAGCCAGCATGAGGATCCTGGGAATTAGAGAAGAGACTTGCCCAAATCAAAGTCGGAACCAGGACTGGAACCCAGGCGCTCTCAATTTAAACCCCAATTGCCTCCCTGAGGAGAGGGGCTTGATACTCCTAGTCTCCTACTCTGTGATTCTCTTTGTTAGCGCGTTCCCTTTTCCCTTCAAGTTTTCCTGTCTAATTCACCTGTGTATGCATCTTAATGCATATTGCTTAAGTGGAACTGTCAATGAGGGGCCAACACTAAGTCCAGCTGTGAAGGGCCTGGCAATAGACCATCAAAGATAAAAAGAACCTGAGATTGCCCAATCCAATCGTGTTAAAAATCATTTGTATTGCAAAATATATTATACATGCAGAAGTTTATCTTAATAATAATGTGAACAGTGCCTGTACAACTAGCACCCGGTTAAGAAATAAAACATTACCAGCACCTGAAAAATGCCCCCAACGATTACATTGCCTTTCTTGCCCTGGAAGTAACCACTATCCTGACTTTTGTTACAATAATTATCTTCCTTTTGCCATTCATGTATGCATTTCTAAACAAGATAATGTTTAATGTTTTCTGGTATTGATAGTATATAAATGGAATTAATACTGTATGTATTCTTCTGTGATTTGCTACTCCCACTTAATGTTATGCTGTGGAATTCAGCCGCCGGTGATGCTGTGTAGCTGAAGTTTTTTCCATTGCTGGACAGTATCCCAATATAGATTGATTGATTTATCCTTCCTACTGTTGATGATCATTTACACTGTTTTCATTTTTAGCTATTATTAACAATGTTGTGAACATTGTAGTACAAGACTGTGTCTATTAATGCACATGTACTAGAGTAGGAGTGGGTTGACTGGGTATTAGGGTTTTGCACATGTGGGACTTTAAAAAGTAAGACCACACCATTTTCCAAAGTAGTGTGCCTATTTATGTTTCTGGTGCAGATGTATAAGAGTTCTTATTTTTCCACATCATCAGCAACATTTGTGTTTGCATTTCTAACTTTTGTATATTTGGGTGTGTGTATTTTAGGTATTTCATTGTGGTTTTATCTTGCATCTCTGGGTACTGTTGAGGTTGAGTACCTTTGGTTTTGTTAGCTTTTCCATTTTCTCTTATCGAACTGCCAAGCAGTTATCTTGCCCCCTTTTCTACTGGTCTCTCTCTCAGTTCTTTATATACTCTAGATAATAATTATATGTCTGCTCTATATGTTGCAAATATCCTTTCCACTTTGTGCTTGTATTTTAATTTTACATATAGTCTGTGATGAACAGAAGATAAATTGTTGTCGTGGAGTATGAGTATTCTCACTTTGACCAAATAATTCCAAGTTGCTGTCCAGAATGCCATACCAGTTTACGCTCCCAATGTTTGAAGGTTACTATGGCCCCACATTCTTCCCAGGCTTGGCATTATCAAGCGTTCTTGTTTTCCCCAACATAACAGATGTAAAGTGTCATCTCACTATTGAATTTTTCAGGTTACTGATGAGTCTGAGCATGTCTGTATGTGCTTATAAGATTTTCTATCTTTACTATAAATCATCTGCTCATAATGCTTTACCCCATATTCCATCAGGATTTTTGTCTTTTTTTAGGAGTTTTGTGTATTCTGGTTAGTTAATAAATTCTAAGATGCTACAAAAATCTTCTCTATGGTCTTTTTATAAACTTTGTCAGGACTTTGTTTTGTTTTGGGGATTTTTGGTTTTTTGGTTTTGTTTTGTTTTGTTTTTGACAGAGTTTTACCCCTGTCACCCAGGCTCTGGAGTGCACTAGCGCAATCTCGGCCCACAGCAACCTCTGCTTATGCAGTGATATGGTTTGGCTGTGTTCCCACCCAAATCTCATCTTGAATTGTACTCCCATAATTCCCACGTGTTGCGGGAGGGAGCCCGTGGGAGAGTTTGAGTCTTGGGGGCGGTTTCCCCCATACTGTTCTCGTTGTAGTGAATAAGTCTCACAAGATCTGATGGTTTTATCAGGGGGTTCCACTTTTGCACCTTCCTTGTTTTCTCTTTCTGCCATCATGTACGAAGTGCCTTTTGCCTGCCGGCATGATTCTGAGGCCTCCCCAGCCCTGTGGAACTGGAAGTCCAATTAAACCTTTTTTTCTTTCCAGTCTTGGGTATGTCTTTATCAGCAGTGTGAAAATGGGCTAATACAGTAAATTGGTACCAGTAGAGTGGGTGTTGCTGAAAAGATATCCAAAAATATGGAAGCGACTTTGGAACTGGGTAACAGGGAGAGGTTGGAACAGTTTGGAGGGCTCAGAAGACAGGAAAATTGTGGGAAAGTTTGGAACTTCCTAGGGACTTGTTGAATAAGAATAAAGAATTAGAATATTCTTGGCTGCTAAAACGATTACTGAAAAGCTGATGAAGAATTTCATAATAGATTAGTCTGATAGCACTCAAACACACTGATCAATCTTAGTATCACAAAAAACAGTATGTCCTTTGAGATGATGCAATTAGAAGTACACAATATCAGCATTCATGTCAAAAAATCAAACTTGAATCTGATCAAGCATCTAAATCTGTCACCAACATACAGGACATATAAAATGTAAAGTAACTCGTTAGACAAAACCATAGGGATGCAAGCAGCAAAATAAACACAATATTATTTCTTCAACAAATAAATTGCAAAGAAGAAAAGAAGACTTTATGTATTAAAAAAGACTGAAGTGAATCTAACGCAAAGTGTTTATGAGACCATTGCAGAAATTTGAATGCTACTGGATACGTGATCTTAAGGAATTATTGTTAAATGTTTAGGTATAATAGTAATTCTAGGGTCCTGTGATTTTTTTAAAGAGCCCTTTCAAAAAAAGTGGTACACATTGAAGTATTTATGTATAAAATATGATGTCTGGGATTTGCTTCAGAATACTCCAGGCGAGGCTGGAAGTGGTAGTGATGGAAAGTAGGTAAAGGTATGGATGAAACAAATTAGCCACGTAATTGTTGAAGGCTAGTGCCAAGTATGCTGGAGTTGATTTTACTATTTTTTTCTACTTTTGTTTATGTTTAATTCCATATTAACACATACAAAAATAAATAGATATTGAACAGTGTCAAGTGCTCTTTCTATACTGATTATCGAGATAATCATATGAGCTTTCAACGTCAGCCAATTTATGAAATAAATTATATCAATAGAGTTTTCTGATGATGCACCTTTCTTGTTGCCCTGTACTACATTATTTTGTGAAAATGCTTCTGTATTGTTAGTTAATATTTTATTTACGTTTTTGCATCTATATTCATAAGAGAATTGGACCTATAATTTTTTTCTTTTATTGCGCTTTCCTGATTTTGGAATCTAGATCACACCAACCTCATAAAATAAGAGCATATAAAAGAGCAAATGCTCTTATCTTGCAGATCCCTGAACTGAGGAGGCAAGATGTTTGGCAGTTGAAGCAGCTGGAATCTGCAATTCAGAGAACCTAAGAAAAGACAATCCTGCAGAGAGAGACCCAGAAACCTAGGAGGGATTTCTCCAAACATTCAAGGCTGAGGGATAAATGTTACATGCACAAGGTGAGCCTCCAGGGGCTTGCCCATTAGCAACTGCTACAGTTTCATTATCTCAGGGATCACAGATTGTGCTACCTATTGCCTACCATCTGAAAACAGTTGCTTCCTATATTTCATCCAGTTTAATATTTATTTAAACCAAGAAGGTTAATCTGGTACCAGCTATTCCGTTGTGAGTGGATGTGAAAGTACCAATTCCATTCTGTTTTACTATTAACTATGCTTAGCCTTAATATGTATCAGTAGGTGGCTTGTTGCTAGGAATATTAAATGAATGGCATGTTTCATAGGTTGTGTTTAAAGTTGTTTTTTGAGTTAAATCTTTCTTTATTAGTACTTTATGATGTCAAAAACACTTAGAAGTCATAGTGTTGAATATCTATACAGGGTTGGATCTAAAATAGCTTCTTAACCTTTCCTAACCACTGTTTTTTGTTTGTTTGGTTTTTGTTTGTTTGTTTTTTAACTAAGCATCCAGTTTGGGAAATTCTGAATTAGGGGAATCATAAAAGGTTTCATTTTCGCTGGGCCACATAAGAAAAGTAAGATATCAAATTGTAAAAATCGTTAAGAACTTCTATCCCATCTGAAGTGTGAGTTAGGTGCCTCTTCTCTGTGCTCCCTTAACATCCTATTTTATCTGTATATATATATATTCTTCCAAACATCCATGGGAAGAAAATCTGATCATAAAAATATTTTAGGCTGGGAGCGGTGGCTCACGCCTGTAATCCTAGCACTTTGGGAGGCTGAGGTGGGCAGATCATGAGGTCAAGAGATCGAGACCATTCTGACCAACATGGTGAAACCTCGTCTCTACTAAAAATACAAAACTATTAGCTGGACGTGGTGGCACGTGCCTGTAGTTCCAGCTACTCAGGAGGCTGAGGCAGGAGAATGGCTTGAACCCAGGAGGTGGAGGTTGCAGTGAGCCGAGATCGCGCCACTGCATTCCAGCCTGGGTGACAGAGCGAGACTCTGTCTCAAAAAAAAAATATTTTTTTAATATATATATATATATTTTTTAAATATTCCAATTGTCTCACTTTGTGGATGAGAAAAAGCAGTAGTTAGAGGTCAAGTAACTTGGCCTACATCTTCTCCCAAGATTGTAAACTCCTAGTGAGCAATAACCACGTCTTCATTTTCTTTGTATAAAACAAGAAAGTTTAGCATGAAAAAGGTACTCAATTACAAATGTGTTGGATTGAATCGAAGACCCTTGGAAGGGGATTGTACCTGAGGATCTCTTTCTTTTGGCCATATTGTTCAATAGACAAAGTTCAGCCTTTGAAGGCAGGCTGATTTGAGGTTAATACTACCTTTACCACTTGATAGCTATGTGACCTTGGCCATGTTGTTTCAACACTCTGAACCTCATTTTCTCTGTGTATGTGTGGTCCTCCTTACAAGTTTGTGAAAAATGTGAAGTACTTAGCCATGATAGCCCAATATAACAGGCTAAATGATAATAGGTTCATGTTCTTTTCCTTTATATTCTCAGATAAGCACTGTCCAAGTTTGAGGTGTTTTGAGGTCCTGCCTGATTTGGATTGTTTGAGTTTATACTATTCTTTGAGCTGTTCTGAAGCAGTGTATCATGAACAAAACATCCCCAGTTCAGTCCAAACCCCTGGTTACATATCATTCTTATTCCATGTTATAACTAGTTTGAGAGTGTTCCCTCTGTTATTACATTTAAGTTTCAGCCTCACACAGAAATTCAGCAGCCAATTTCTAAACCCTAAGCATAAAATTTGCAGGGGGAAATGGCCTGAAGAGCAGCATTATGAATAGCACCATTATAATTAATGACCTCTCAGGAAGATTTACAATCGCAGGTAGCAGATAAAACAAATAGTACTGCTTCTGCACTTCCCCTCCTTTTATTCACTGTGAAATTTTATGGGAAATAAGTCCAGTGAAAAATGTAAGCTCTTAATCTTTCCCAGAAATCCTACCTCATTTGATGAATACTTTGAGGGAATGAATTAGAGCATTTTTTCTTTTATAGTCTACTTCGCATTTACAAAGTGAGGATGGTAGCTTAGGCTGCCTGGCCAACTGATGAGAAGGTCAGAGGCATTTTTAGAGACCTCTATTGTCTTTCATTCATGTTCATTTTCCACAAGGGAAGTAATTTCCAACAAATCAGTGTCTTCATTAGTAATAAGATTATTAACAACAATAATAGCCATAGTAAACTATTCAGTGAGAGTCCATTATATATCAGGCATTCTACAAGGTACTCTATATACATATGAGTAAACCTCACACAGTTCTACAGGGAGGTATTTGTATCCCCATTTAACAAATAAGGAAACGAGGTCCAAGTAAATTAACTTGCTCAAGGTCACACAGATAGTACCTGGGAGAACAGGAATTTAAACCTAAATTTGTCCAACTCCAAAAGCAGCCTTCTATTTGTTATAAATGCTGCCTCTCATTATCACATATTTTATTATTAACAACAACAAACATACCAATTAGCTTAACATACAATACAACCAGATAATCATGATGACAACAGTAATTGTTATACGATTATAATAAAATAGATGTTTTGTAGGTTACTATAATCTTGAATTTGAATAGAAATTTGCATTTCTGAAAGCATGTTCCTGTCATCTAATATGATTCTGTATCTATTAAAGTAGTACTACATCTAGAGTTCTACTACTAGATTTATTTTACTTTTTTTTTTTTGAGACGGAGTCTCGCTCTGTCGCCCAGGCTGGAGTTCAGTGGTGCAATCTCGGCTCACTGCAAGCTCCGCCTCCTGGGTTCATGCCATTCTCCTGCCTCAGCCTCTCTGAGTAGCTGGGACTACAGGCGCCCGCCACCACGCCCTGCTAATTTTTTGTATTTTTAGTAGAGACGGGGTTTCACCGTGGTCTCGATCTCCTGACCTCATGATCCGCCCGCCTGGGCCTCCCAAAGTGCTGGGATTACAAGCGTGAGCCACCGCACCCGGCCTAGATTTATTTATCACTGAGAATGGTTTGGAAGATTTGAGAGAAACAAGACTTCTTAAATTTCTTATATAGTTTAGAATGAAAAGATATAGCAGGAATAACCTAGTAAGAATTTTCTTGTATAGAACAATATGAATTGTACATCTTGGAAAAAATGTGTCTGGGCTTCAAATATAAAACTTTAATAATACATACCCAGAAGAATGTTTTGTTTTATTAACCTTGTCTCTCCAAGTAAGATATGCTAGTTCTGTCAATAATAATTAGATTGTTATGCCTCTGGCTGAGTTTTAGAAAGTAATAAGCCAATGAGGAATCACTTCCAATTTCTCATATAACAGCCTTGGATGAGGAAGAGTTCCCTTCTGGTGTTGGAGCTAGGAAGTTATTGGGGGAAGGAAGGTTCTGAAATAAGTGGTTCTGAAACCATTTATTTTTGTCCACAACTACCAAGTTTTAAGTATCAGAGACGTTGAGTAATTGTGGTAAATGGAACAGTGGCCTCCCAAAGATGTCTGCATCCTAATTCCCAGAACCTGTCAATGTTAACTTCTATGACAAAAGGGATTTTGTATAAGTGATCAAGTTAATGGTCTGCGATGGGGAGATTATTCTGGTTTATCCTGGTGGGCCTCATGTAGTTGCAATGGAAGCAGAGGAGTCAATCAGAAAGAAGGTGATATGATGAAAGCAGAGGGAGAAAAAAAGATGTGATACAGAGCAATGAACCAAAGAATGAGGACAGCCTTTAGAAACTGGAAAAGACAATGAATGGTTTCTTCCCTAGAGACACCAGAACCAGCTCTGCCAACACCTGGATTTTGGCTCTGTAGAACTCATCTCAGATTTCTGACTTCCAGAACCATAAGACAACAAATTTGTGTTGTTTTAAGCCTCTGTGTTTGTGATAATATACTACAGCAGCAATAAGAACCTCATGCAATACTTAATTTGGTCAAAATCTGCAGGTGGGTTAAAAGTGAAATAGGCTGACTTCAAATTTCTTAAAGTAGTCCAGAATCAATTTTGCAACAGAAATTACAAATTTTAAAATCAAAACACAAACAGTGGGCTCAGAGGACTTTTTAAGCCATGCCCTCAGGTAAATAACTCCTCTACGGTGTCTATTAAGGATGGTTTCTTAGCATCGAGAGTCTCGCTCTGTCTCCCACGCTGGAGTGCAGTGGCGCAATCTCGGCTCCACTGAAAGCTGCACCTCCCGGGTTCATGCCATTCTCCTGCCTCAGCCTCCCAAGTAGCTGGGACTACAGGCACACACTGCCATGCCTGGCTAATTTTTTGTATTTTTAGTAGAGACGGGGTTTCACCATGTTAGCCAGGATGGTCTCGATCTCCTGACCTCGTGATCCGTCTGCCTCGGCCTCCCAAAGTCCACTTGTTCTTATAGGGAGGAAGAGTGAAGATGAGTTGGATCTTTCTCCATTTCTCAATGAGATTGCAGCTCCACTCCCATACTGAAGACCCACTCTTCTGTATTGAGCCTTTCTCAGCTTCTGGTCATCAGAATAAGGTTGGCTTTTCACCTCTCCTTCAAACTTCTGAACTCTTATACATGATTAATTGGTTTAATCATGATATGGTTTGGCTCTGTGTCCCCACCCAAATCTCATGTTGAATTGTAATCCCAACTGGTGGGAGGTGACTGGCATGGAAATGGATTTCCCCCTTGCTGTTCTTGTGACAGTTAGTGAGGTCTCACGAGATCTGGTTGTTGAAAAGTGTGTACCACTTCCCCCTTCACTGTCCTTCTCCCACTCCACCGTGCTTGTTGATTTCCTGAGGCCTCTCCAGCCATGCTTCTGGTAGAGCCTACAGAACTGTTAACCAATTAAACCTCTTTTCTATATAAATTACACAATCTCAGGTAGTTCTTTAGAGCTGTGTGAGAATGGACTAATACAAATTATCTCTTGCTTAAAGAAATAATGGTTAACAACACCTGAAATTAAATACATATCTGATTCCACTTCAGACCAATTAAATGAGAACCTTTGGAAGTGAGGCATAAGCATCTATATTTTAAATTTTCCCCAGGTAATTAGTCAGGACTGCGAACCATTGTTCTGCGTCATAAACCCTATTCCTGGCCAAATTTTAATCACCAATGTGATTGTGTCTCCCCCAAATTTCCATGTTGAAGTCCTAACCCCAGTAACTTAGTATGTGTCTGTATTTGCATATAAGGTCTTCAGAGAGGTAATTAAGGTTCAATAAAGTTATTAGAGCAGGCCCTAGTCCAATGTGACTGGTATCCTTGTAAAAGAGGAGATTAAGACATAGACACAGAAAGAGAAAAGACCATGTGAAGACACAGAGAGAAGATAGCCATCTGTTGGCCGGGCGCGGTGGCTCACGCTTGTAATCCCAGCACTTTGGGAGGCCGAGGCGGGCGGATCACGAGGTCAGGAGATGAAGACCACGGTGAAACCCCATCTCTACTAAAAATACAAAAAATTAGCCGGGCGTGGTGGCGGGCGCCTGTAGTCCCAGCTACTCGGAGAGGCTGAGGCAGGAGAATGGCGTGAACCCGGGAGGCGGAGCTTGCAGTGAGCCGAGACTGCGCCACTGCACTCCAGCCTGGGCGACAGAGCAAGACTCCATCTCAAAAAAAAAAAAAAAAAAAAAAAAAAAAAAGAGAAGATGGCCATCTGTAAACCACAGATAGAGACCTCAGAAGAAACCCTGCCAACACCTTTGCCTTGGACTTCTAGCCTCCAGAACTGTGAGAAAATCAATTTCTGTTGCTTAAGCCATCCAGTTTGTGGTACTTTGTTATGGCAGTCCTAACAAAGCTAGTATAGCCAGTGTACCAGTTAAAAATTTTTATCAAATCCATTGAACATTTTCATCCTAGAAACACTTTTTATATGAACTCTGAACATTAGCATGGGATATACTTCTTTGCAAGGGGATAAAAAGTAATAATAACTTTCAGCATAAGAAAATGCCAAATAGGTGAATTGCTTTTAGTTGCAAACAGAAAACTCAATTATCACTTGCTTTAAAAAATGAAGATATTTAATTATCTCATATAATAAGAAGTCTGCAGGTGATGAGGAGAGAGATGCTGGAGAAGATCATCTGGTCTGAAGACCCAGGCCTTTTCTGTTTGTCCATTTTACTGTTTTTAGCACGTTTTGGTGGGTTTTGTTTGTTTTTGTCCTCATGCTGGTTGTCTTCAGGCTGCTTGTTTACATTCCTACCACAAAAAGTAGAATGGGCAGCACCAAGTAACTGGCAAGTCATGCTTGTCCCTTTTTATGGAAAAGTAAAAGCTTCTCCAGAAGCCTCCCAACAGACCTCGGTTTGCTAAGGTCGCAGCCTTCTGCAGGTGGAGGGGAAGCTAAAGGTGGAATACCTCACAAATGGGAAAGGAACATTCATGACTGGCTTAAACTAATGGTTCTCCATAATGGTTCATCCACGATGTCATCTGGAACAAAATTGGGACTCAAATAGCAAGACAGGAAAAGTAATAGGATAGGGATATTGATTAATATGTTGTGGCAGACAAAACTAGAAACTATTTGCTCATAAAACGGGGAAGAGCTAGCTGGATTGGGGCATATTTAATGCAAGACTAAAAGGATCGTTCAGTCTCTCCATTCTTCCTCCACCTCTCTTCACTTTCATCTCTCTCCGCCTCACCTTCCTCTCTCTCCATCTCCCTACCTCCCACTCCATCTTTTCCTGCTTTCATCACCCGTTTGCTCTATTTCTAGCACGTCTTCATAGCCAGGATTAGATAATCAAACAGGACTATAAGAAATACTCTTTTTGGCCAGGCGCAGTGGCTCACGCCTGTAATCCCAGCACTTTGGGAGGTTGAGGCAGGCAGATCACGAGGTCAGGAGATCAATACCAGCCTGGCTAACGTGGTGGAACCCCGTCTCTACTAAAAATACAAAAAAAAAAAAAAAAATTAGCCAGGCATGGTGGGGGCACCTGTAGTCCCAGCTACTAGGGAGGCTGAGGCAGGAGAATGGCATGAACCCAGGAGGCAGAGCTTGCAGTGAGCCGAGATCATGCCACTGCACTCCAGCCTGGG